>NC_139964.1:32593865-32866365 GCF_963993115.1 Abramis brama | reverse complement strand
TCACACCAAATATTGATTTGATTTATTTAATAGGAGTTAAAGGAGAAGTTCACTTTTAAAATGAAAATTCTGTCATCATATAATCACCCTCATGTTGTTTCAAACCTGTATGAATTTCTTTCTTCTGCTGAACAGAAAGGAAGATATTTAGAAGAATATCAGTAACCAGGCAGTTTTTGGGTCCCATTGACTTCCATAGTAGGAAAAAAATATACTATGGAAGTCAATGGGACCCAAAAACTGTCTGGTTACTGATATTCTTCTAAAGATCTTCCTTTCTGTTCAGCAGAAGAAAGAAATTCATACAGGTTTGAAACAACATGAGGGTGATTATATGATGACAGAATTTTCATTTTAAAAGTGAACTTCTCCTTTAATTGATAATTCAAATCTATTTATGACATTATTTTTGAAAGCATCCTCACTTTACAGCATTTTTACACAATGCCGAAAACTTTTCACAGAACTTTAGCTTTGCAGGTAGGTTTCTTCAAGCATCTTGGAGACGTTGCTACAGATTTAGCCTGTCTCTGTTTTTTCAATTACTTCATGTATTTTCAGACTCCTTGTGCATTCAAAAATTTCACTGGATTATTACAATTAATGGCAAAAGAAATGTTTGGAAATGTAAGCTGATGTTTCCTACTGACACAGTACAGCAAAATATATAAATAACTGGCTTAAAGGGATACTCAACCGTTTTTTCATATTAAACTATGTTATTCCCTTAACTAAGACGAGTTGATACATACCTCTCTCGTCTCAGTGCGTGCACTCAATCGCTCTGGTGCGCGGCGACACTTTGATAGCACTTAGCTTAGCCTAGTTCATTCATTAGGAACCAAACAGAAATGAAGTTAGAAGCGACCAAACACCTCCACGTTTTCCCTATTTAAATACAGTTACACGAGTAGTTACACGACCAAGTATGGTGACACAAAATAAAACGTGGCACTTTTCTAAGCGGGTAAAAAGGATAACTATAATGTATGGCGGAATAGCACTTGAAGTTGGGAGCACTTCGACTCTGCGCAGTAAAAAGTCACATTGATTCTAATGACAGAAGTGAGAGGAAGAGGATTTTTCAGGAGTGACTTTTTACTGCGCATTTCATAGTTTAATATGAAAAAACGCTGGAGTATCCCTTTAAAACATTTTTTTTGGTGAAAATGCTAATGTGCCTAAGCCTTTTGCACAGTACTATATATATATATATATAGTTAATTATTCCAAACTTTTGACCGGCAGTGTAAGTAGCACTATCAGAGCAGTTAATGTGGATAAAAGATTGTTTGTATCCCTGACAGGTAATAAAACATCACGCCAAATGCTAGACGTCATGTTACGATCAATAGCCACACTCCTATTTCAATCCGTCATCATTCTCTCCATTAGCTGAAACACACTTAGTGCGTTTATAGTGGTTTCATTTTTCCCACAGTTGAATCTCTAGGGAAATCTTGGAAGGTTTGCCAAATCCGAGAATACAATTTACATTCTAAAAGAAGATGCAAGCACTTTGCACTCAGTTAGATGATTATTTCTCTATAATGATTTCGATCCTCAATCTTATGCTGGTCACTGATACTTTTACTTTCACCTGTCTTTTTTATTGTCCCTGTTATTTTGTGATGTCTTTGTACCCCTCTCTATCTGTATCCATCCCACCCATTGGCTTCTCTGCTTCGTCTTTCTCTGCTCTTTTAAGGGGGAGTGCGGGTGGTTTGCGAGTACAGCGCTCAGCAGGAGGGAGTGGTGCAGGAGGAACTCACCCTGGTCAACAGGAGCAGAAGGGACAGCAGCATTCGAGTTAGATTACAGGCCAGAGTTATGGGTGAGATACACTCTCTACACACACCAACTGCTGACAGATCTCTAGTCGCTCATAACAGAGCCTTCATGAGGTGAAGTCAAGTGTGTCGTTTTTGGACCAGTAGCTGTCTCTGAATAATAAGCTGGGAGAGGAGAAATTATATATATATATTTTTTTTTAAATGACATGAAATGACAATACTGCTGGTAACACTTTACAATAAGGTTTAATTTGTAACCATTAGTTAATACATTAAAGTTCCTACAATTGGTTTACATGCATCCAAGGTTAATAAAAACACACTTTAATTTTCTGATAATATACATTGCAGCATCACCCTATTCTCACAGTGTCTGAAATGGTTCGATCAAGAATCTGGTCTCTCTAAACCCCTTCTTTCTAAGAGTCTACTCTGCGCTGATTGGTCAGATGGCCCAGTCTGTTGTGATTGGTCTACTGCTTACAGTGCATGTCGGAAACGAAACATCCATTACCATATCTGAATTTCAGCTCTGGAAGCTTCCTCAGCACTTGATACACACACAGTGAGATGAACAGTAAAGATGGCATCCTCATCCTTTGGAAGTGCATGCAAAGTGGATTTCCCGGCATGTCGACAATACAAACCAAACTCTACCAGGCCTCGGCTTCAACTACAGTGTTCGTGGGCAGCCAATGAAGAACATTGGCAGGCATTATGCAAATTTGTTACAAATCTTTATAGGTTGCAGGAAGCAAGACTGGAATTACTGATGAATCCTTTCAGGCCATTTGTTGTGATCTTTGAAACTCTGTAGACCTTTTACATTCACAAACAGCTTAATTACACTACATAAAAGATAATCTCCGAAAAACCAGTTTAATTAACATGACTTAATGAGCAATATATTCATAAATAAGATTCATAAATGTATTTTAATAAAAGTATTATTCATTGTTATTTTATTTAAACTATTATAGTTAGCTTATGCTAACAAATGTAACCTTATTATAAAGTGTTGCCAAAATATTATTCACATCACCTGCCACAAATGTAAGCCAAAACTCTAAACTTTCTAGTATACTTGTGTAACAATACAAGAATTGGTAATATTCATATTTTTGGAAATATTTTGTAGAATGGATTCTGAATTAGATTTTTATTAAAAAAGCCCAAATGGCTCAATTTGATTTTTAAGAAACATTGTGAGAATTAATTTGTATATGGAAAAATGTCCCTCCACTAAAATAATAAACCACCTATTGTCTTTCACAGAGCGCCACCACGGAACACCAATGTTACTTGATGGAGTGCGGTGTGTTGGTGAAGAAAAACACACAAAATAATGACACAAAGAATATGTGACTAAACCAGTTTGCTTTGTGCAAATGATAAGAATAAACTGAAATGAAAGCACATGTGAATGTGCCTCAGAATGTGAACAAACCATCTCACCCCTATCCTGTAGGATCAGTTTCAACTGATTTGTTTCTGCACTAATACAAAAATAGAGCCTCAGTTCTAAGGCTACTTATCACATCTGCTAATGGAATCACATATTTAACTTTAGTTTAATTGTTTAACTAACAGAATTGTAAAGGTCATGGGTTATTATTACAACAGAATTGAATTAAAAAGCGATTTAAAGAGAAAAGCAATACCAATGCATCTGGCCAATAATAAAATAAGTCAGAAGTTCAACTTAGTTCAGATTTTCTCTGCTGTTTGGTATGAGTAGATTCACTAACATTCACTCCAGAATTTTACATTAGCCACAAACTGAAACTTTTTTTTTTTTTTGGTTCAGCTTGATAATGTATTGAATTTAAAGTGTGTTTCAAGAACACTCAACTCACTCTATTTATTTTGCCAAGTGCTAACTGAACCACATCATTGTCTGAAGAAAATAATCTATGTATAATCATGTGCATATACATTATATATATATATATATATATATATATACATATATATACATACATACATTTATTTATTTATTTATTTTATTTTTATTCTAGAAAAAGTTATTGTTTTGATCTTCTTGTTATATATAGGAAATATGCTAGACCAAGACACTAAACTCCCTGCAAGGAAGGTAATTTTAAAGAGGATATATTATGCCTTTTTACAAAGTCTTGATTTTGTTTTTGGAGTCTGCTAAAATAGGTTTTCATGCTTGAATGTTCAAAACATTTATTATTTTTCACATATTTTACATTGTTGCAGTTTGTCAGTAACGCTCTGTTTAGTTCCTGTCTCTATGCATCCCATCCTTCCGAAAAGCGCAATATGCTCTGATTGGTCGGCTCGATCAGTGTGTTTGATTAGTCAGCCGCTTCGAGAGTGTTTCGGAAATGTCAACAACTACTAACCCAACTCAACTAGGCCTCACCCCTTTTTTGCATATGTCTTGGGTGAGAATTCTTTAAATGAGGGATATTGTGACGTGTACGTTCCCGGAAGAAAACTCAAGACTACAATCGAGGCATTTGAGGAAGTTCAGAAACAGTGCTTACTGCTATAGAGAATAACTCCCTTTGGAGCAGAGGTGGACAGTAACAAAGTACATTTACTTGAGTACTGTACTTAAGTACACTTTTTGAGTATCTGTACTTTACTTGAGTATTATTTTTTCTGGAAACTTTTTACTTTAACTTCACTACATTTGAAAGACAAATATCGTACTTTTTACTCCACTACAATTCTGTCAAGGTCCTTGAGTAGAAAGTCAGTCGGGATGATTTTGGTTGGAAATGAAAGTCGGCGTTGGATTCTGACATCAACCTGATTTTCATTTTCAACGTTGGGTTTGGTCTTCTAAATACAAATTTTGTCATTGTTTTGGTGCACACTAGCTTATAGATAACAGTAAGGTTAACATATTCATACTAAAAGCCAAAAAACTTTAAATAGGGCACTATTTGAGGGAACAGCCATTTGGGTGTCCGAAACCATTGTGGACGTTATTGAGTGCACTTATTCAACCTCACATTCAATCCCACTACTGGAACTGTGTTCTAGAAATAAATGTGATATTGATATGAGGGTAGGCAGGCATAGATTCAGAGGCATAAGGTACTGTAAGTATTGCACACAAAAATGCAACAATAATAAAACAATGCATTGACATTTACTTTTGACACTAAAAACAAGTACTTCTGTGCTTTTACTTAAGTAAAATTCGGTCTTTACAACTTTTACTTGTAACGGAGTAATATTTGACCAGTAGTATCTGTACTTTCACTCAAGTAAGGAAGTTGTGTACTTTGTCCACCTCTGCTTTGGAGTGACTTTGTG
Organism: Abramis brama; assembly: GCF_963993115.1. Lineage (NCBI taxonomy): Eukaryota > Metazoa > Chordata > Actinopteri > Cypriniformes > Leuciscidae > Abramis > Abramis brama. The sequence goes on along the minus strand of NC_139964.1, from coordinate 32,861,275 downwards.
CTTTTTAATGCTCAAACTGCAACATTACACACTAAAAATCTCTTACTGCAAAATTATTTGCAACTCAGACAGACAAATATGTATATATTTATATATACAAATATATATATAAAAGACAGAAAATATTACTTGTCTTGCCTTATTCTGATTTTATGATACACTCAAAATATTCCACAACAAATCATTTAAATTTAATCTAAAAATAAAAACGAAGGTAAGAAGTGTTGGGCTCACGTAATCCTCTCATTAGAATCAAAATGTTTTAACATTTGCGATGTATTTGGATGCTAAACTATTCTTTATTATAGGTTTTGTACTTCACTCATGTTCCTTAGGAGGAGTAGCTAAAAACTCAGAGTCTGAAATATCAAAAAATCCACATTCAAACCAAAATATCTGACTTCCTGTTGGTCGGAGCTAATGACTGTAAATTAGACAGTTGTCCGGCTCGATGAGACCAATATACGTACTGATTTTTGTAACTGTTGGTAAAACTAACCCCCCCACTTTTGTCAAAAGCATTTTGAAAGTGACACACTTCCTGCTGCCAGTTGGTGGCACTATAACTTTGACTCACAATAGTTACATCCATCTGATCGGCCTCTTACCACGAACACACTGCTGAAGTTTCATCAAGATCAGTTAATGTATGCAGAAGTTATAACACTTCGTGTTTCTCTTTTCTCGCCATAAATTCGTTTCCTCGCCACGACCAAACCGTTCGAGATATCAAAAATCCTTCCGCAATTTAGCATCCTCAATGTCTTGACTTCATGCACACCGAGTTTGGTGGGGATTGAATTAATTCTCTAGGAGGAGTGTTTCAAATTCCACAGCAAGCGTTCTCCAAACAACCCATAATAGCCGACTTCCTGTTGGGCTGGCGTAACTTAAGAGTGCGAAAGTTGTTCGGCCCGATGAGATCTATATGTGTACCGAGTTTCATATTAATTCATGCAAGCTAGTTTGATCTATGGACCAAGTTTTCGGACCCCATTCAAGGGGGCGCTGTTGAGCCCCCCTGCCACGCCCGGGTACCAGCTTCAGCCCGGCCCCGATGGCCGCAGGTTCTGACCTGTGTGCAAAGTTTCAAGAGTTTTCGAGCACGTTAAGGGCCCCAAAAGCCCCTGAAACCTTGAAAAACAATTATAAAAGCAAATCTCTCCTAACAGACAAATCCCCCACACCCCACACACACACACAGAGACACAGATACAGAGAGAGAGAGAGAGAGAGAGAGAGAGAGAGAGAGAGAGAGAGAGAGAGAGAGAGAGAGAGAGAGAGAAAGAGAAAGAGAAAGAGAAAGAGAGAGAGAGAGAATTCTCCGAAAAAATCACATTCAAACCAAAATATCTGACTTCCTGTTGGTGGGAGTCAATAACTGTAAATTAGACAGTTGTCCGGCTCGATGAGACCAATATACGTACTGATTTTTGTGACTGTACATAAAATTAACCCCCTCACTTTTGTCAAAAGCATTTTGAAAGTGACACACTTCCTGCTACCAGTTGGTGGCGCTATAACTTTGACTCACAATAGTTATATCCATCTGATCGGCCTCTTACCACGAACACACTGCTGAAGTTTCATCAAGATCAGTTAATGTGTGCAGAAGTTATACCACTTTGTGTTTCTCTTTTCTCGCCATAAATTCGTTTCCTCGCCACGACCAAACCGTTCGAGATATCAAAAATCAGTCTGCAATTTAGCATCCTCAATGTCTTGACTTCATGCGGACCGAGTTTGGAGGCGATTGGATGAATTCTCAAGGAAGAGGACATCAAATTCCACAGCATGCGTTTTTCGCCCTTTCAGGGCTTGGGCCCTAAAAAAAGAAAAAAAATTATCCTTACGGAAACAATAGGGCCTTTGCCCTTTCAGGGCTTGGGCCCTAAATATTACCTCACATAACCTTGGCTTGGGTCAGGGAAGTAGCACCTTCTAGAAACACTAGATGGTGTTGCTGCCTGTGTTCACACAGCAGGAAAAAAAAACTGTTTAAGGAATACTAATAGAAGGTGTTCGTATTATGGTGCGTGTTCTGTATATGTGGAAATCACTGAAAATGGTTTAATTGACCAATAAACGCCATTCATGAGTTATATATCCTGCCAAACCAAATAAAAGAAGATTCCTAAACTTTACAGTATTCCAGCTTGCCTTAGAATCACGTTCAGAATGTTTTTGACTACAGGTATAAGGAAGTGCATACTAGAAGAGACACTAATGAAAAAAAAAAAGAACAGCAACTGAATGGAGGACATACAAATAAAAATACCTATTAATGATAAAAATCTCTCAACATCATAAATTATTAGTTTCACTATTCTGGCTTTTGATTTTTACAGGGGTTATTTCTCTACTAAATATGCCTCCTTTTTTCAAAACAGCTTTAAGTTTGTGACAGTTTGCGATTTTTCATGCAGGTATTTTATTAATCTCTCAGAAAGTCCAGCCAAATTTTTTGAGCTACAGACTTTTTACAACATTTTTTATTGGAGTATTCTTACATTAAAAATGATTTCTCTTTAGTCTCTTTATTAAGCAGATGAATTTAGTTTGAGGTCTTCAAATTGTAAATGTACAGTTGTTAGGAGCTATCTTGGTGACTAAGGTTAAGTCTAGTTTAACAGTCATGTATTCTCGGCTTCCTCTTGCACTATTTGCCAGTAAAGTCACTACAACATTCCCATTCTGTAAATATGGTGGTTCACGTCAGAGAGCTCCAGGGCAGCATGTTGGAAAACTCACAAAGGATTTTTTTACAAAATATATCTGCTTGAATCTTAGTCTGACTTATGAATTTGAATGCACGTAAGTATTACATCCTTACTAAATCTCTACTTTTTAATTACTATAGATGTTTAATATGATCAACTTTAAATGTATTCACTACTTCAATATATCGGGAATACAGTGACCTAAAAAGCATACTGTACATATAAAAATGTCATTGCATTCAATAAAAAATATCAAACCAAGTGGCATCAGCAAACAAATGATGTTGGACCTTTTCTCAGGCTTAAATGGAATAGCTAATGCTGTCAAATCGATTAAACACATGAACAAATGAACAGCATTGATCTGAAATAGAAAGCTTTTGTAACATTATACACTATTGTTCAAAAGTTTGGGATCAGTAAAAAATAAAAAAATAAAAATAATTAAATAAATAAATAAATAAATAAATAAATAAATAAATAAATATATATATATATATATATATATATATATATATATATACCACTTGGTTTATATATATATATGTCATCATCACGATCATCGTCACTGTCTTTGTAATCATCACTGTCACTGTCATCGTCACTGTCATCTTTATTGTCTGCACTACAGTTCCCAGCATCCTCCTTGGCCCACACCTGCAACTCTTCTACTCTTGTTCATGGTCGGTTATTGTTTGTGCCTTGCACGCTGTCTCACCTAATGGTTGTATTCTGAGTTACTTATTAAAAGAATCTTTGTTATTTTTCTATATTCATCATCTTCATTGGATCTTTATCGTGACAGAATAACCGACCGAAGATGGATTAAGTTCATCGCCGTGGCCCAGGAGAGCCATGTTTTTTTGAGATTTGCGGGGGAGTTTGTTCGGTTGGCGGTTCGGTTAACTTCCACAAATCGATCAACCTTCCAGACACCTCCGGGTTGTCTTGGAGAGACGCTGTGGTGAGCTGTCTGGAGAGGGTACGGCCCCGATCCAGAACCTGGCCAGACCCAGAGCCTAGCCTGTCACCACCCCGATCAACCAAGGAGTCTCCGCCTTGGCAGCCCGAAGGGAGGTCTCCGCCATGGCCGCCCAAAGGGTCGTCTCCGCCATGGCCGCCCGAAGGGACCACCACACCACCGTCCTGGAGTCTTCAGCCCTTGTTCACCCGGTTAACCCCTGTGGAAGACTCCAGGACGCCTCCCTCCCTACCTCCCTCCCTACCTCCCTCCCTACCTCCCTCCCTACCTCCCTCCCTACCTCCCTCCCTCCCTACCTCCCTCCCTCCCTCCCTCCCTCCCTACCTCCCTCCCTCCCTACCTCCCTCCCTACCTCCCTACCTCCCTACCTCCCTAGTTTTGCCATCTGCGGCGCAAGGTCGCGCCTGCCGGGAGGGGGGAGTACTGTCACCATCACGATCATCATCACTGTCATTGTAATCATCACTCTCACTGTCTTTGTCATTGTCTGCACTACAGTTCCCAGCATCCTCCTTGGCCCACACCTGCACCTCTTCTACCATTACCCGCACCTGCCAGTCATCATCGTCATCATCATTGTCTTCAGCTGTTGTCTCGTTATCTTCTGTGTATTTAGTTCCTGCTTGTTTTCAGTTCATGGTTGGTTATTGTTTGTGCCTTGCACGCTGTCTCACCTAATGGTTGTATTCTGAGTTACTTATTAAAATAATCTTTGTTACTTTTTTTTATTCATCGTCTTCATTGGATCTTTACCGTGACTATACATGCATGCATGCATGCATACATACATACATGCATGCATACATGCATATATATACATATATATACACAAACTTTTTGGTTAGATGCGATTAATCACGATTAATCGATTTGACAGCACTAGACATAGCCATTTTGTCTTTACGTTTGTCCAGTGTAACATTTGATAACCAAATAGTTTTTGTCTTCATTTTTAAAAGTATATCATTTGATTTATCATTTCAAGCTTAACAAACCTTTGTGTGTTTGTACTATCACTCTTCCAAACAAAATGTCAAGTGTATGTAAAGTACTGTATACTGCCTTATTGTGCATAATATTTCCTTGAAGAAGATGTTTATTGTCACTCTAATAGGCTATAATATGTTTGCAAAGTCTTTTCTGATAAGCCTGTCTTTCTACTTAGAGTTCCTTAAACCTGTTTTGTTTCGTTTGTTTTTTTAGGGGAATTTTGAGAACTTCTTTACTGGAAAGAGTGTGTGGCCTTCAGTTTAACAAGTTCAATTAGTGACAATGTGTCTGAAAGTCAACAAAGAGGATCATTCTCATTGGCTGTGCTGATGCTGTTCATGCTCACACTGCATGCTCATTGGTATGTCTGCATGAATATTACATAGGTAGCTGAACACGTTAGATAAACATTGCTGGTAAGGAAACATCAAGCTGTTGTTTTAACAGGTGTAGTCAGACCAAATGAAAAGCATTTTTCACAAGTGTTTAAAGCCACTAAAGTCAAATCTATAGAAACAAACTTAAAATGATCAAACATCTTCTGAATCATCAAACACGTATTGGTAACTGTCACAGCACCATTTTCATTATTAGCAGTACTTTCAACCAAATCATCAGATTTGTAGGATCCTCATTTACCATGACCAACCCATCAGTTCTTGTTAAATAACTTCACTGTAAAATATTTTCAGACTTTCACAATATTTAACTGTGTTTTTTTACAGTAAAATACTGTTTTAATTGATTTACTGTAAACAATTGTAATTTCACAGTAATGTGGATTCGCTCACTGACTTTTTACTATCTGCTATGATATGACAGCAAATTACTGTAAAAAAAAAAAATAGACTGTTCAGCTGAGAACGAAGACCCCACCCAGATAGCAAGCACAGTTGGGCCAACGGCTTTTTCTGTATGGGCCAGCCTGAGCCTCGGCTGAAATCAGTTGTAATGGTGTCAGGTCCATACTCGGTGTAGCTGTGTGTACCTTCGACCCGAGTTCGTTTTGTCACAAGCGGGCCACGAAAAAACTGAAAAAAAAAAAAAAAAAAAAAGATTTTGGCGGTTAAATCCTGAGGAGGACCCAACAGACGTGTCGCAGACCATTTCGTTTCCGAGAGGAATCATTCAGCTGAAAAAAACGGGTAAGTAATTTAATTCATTTATTGTTCTATTGTTTGATGTTTTAATTGAGATGGTTTGCGATGGTAATTAGGCCTTCGTAACATCAGAATACCCATTTGGTCGCGGAGATACGGAGTGTTGATGAAAAGGCCTAAAGGCCCTTTCACACCAGACGCGATTTTGACGCACGAATAATTCGCGCGATGGTTTTATTTTTTGATCTGCTGTTTGTGTAATGAGTGCTTGCACACCGAACGCGAATCTGCTGCGGCGAAAAAACGACATTTATTTTATTCGCTTCGATGTCGATTTTTTTTACCTTTGCGGCGACAGAAAATGCTTCAGCCAATCACATTCAAGGAAACAAAGGCAACGTCACAACAACAATGGCGGATTTGCTGATCGCTTGTGTGTCAACAAACCCTGTTTTGTTTGATAAAAGTCACAAAAGCTAAATCACCTTAAGCAGACTGCCAGACGCTGCTCCGGATCGATTGGTTCCCTGAAGTTAGTATTTTGTCTAGTCAGATGCGGTACCACTGTCTGAAGGAGCTCCTCAAATTGTCCCACGGACATCCGAAAATAAGTGTGGAACCGGTCATGATACAGTTTTAGCTCCTGTACGAGATTAGTATACTCCCCTTCAGACTCTCTATTCCTCAAGATTGGGTGCACCCAAAACCGTCTTTTCTGTCTTTTCAAGTGAAATGAAATTAAAAGCTCGTCTTCACTGGATGATGATGTGTCCATCTTTCTCAACTGTTGGCGCGAATGTTTTGGAATGTTGAAGCTCCGAACTTCGCAATTTCGCATCGCGTTTGATGTGAATGGTTTTGACGCGAACTATTCGCACGCGAACTATTCGTTTTTTCGTATCGCTTTTTCGTTACGCGTCCGGTGTGAAAGGGCCTTTACGTTACGGTTTCATTTTAGGATGATTGTGTATTTGTTTTATTAGAAAAACTGCTGAGCTGGATCCAGTGCACTGTAATGTTGGCGAATGAAATTATATTTAGTAGTTATATTTCATTTTGTTTGCTAAAATTTAGTCAGTTATTTCGTCTTTTTCAACGAGTGATTATCGAATCATAGGAGTCGGACTATTCTTTCGGCGCATAGATTTGATTCACTAACGTTTACATTTCAAAAGAGTCATTACTTGTGAATCGAACTACTACACTGACCACCACGCTGCTGCATAACACCCGCGGAGACAACTCATTATATGTACAATCTGAAATTAAAAAATACTTATTTTGTTGTAGCTAGCACTCCTGTGGGGAGCTCCGAAACGGGAAAGCGTTATAGATAAGTGCAGCTTATTAATTCTTTGTCTTTTGCTCGACTTTTGTTATTGAATGTTACGTTAACGTCAACGTAATTTGCTTTAGAGCAGGTGCACTTTAGAGTGAAAGAAAAATATGAAAGAGTATCACTGTATAATGCGATTAAAATGGTACCATTTTACTGCAGTGGGGGATATATGATGATTATGAGCGAACATACTAACTTAATTCATGTTTATCTGATCGCACTGTTTGGAATCTGACACCAACAGTTTTTGCAGTCTTGGTTACACTTTATAATAAGGTTTTATTTGTTAATATAAGTTTTCAACATTAGTTAACAGAGTAACCATGCGTAATACTTCAAAATGTATTAATCTTAGTTCATTTTCTTTTTGACATTTAAAATAAAACAGTATTTGTTAACATTAGCACTGTGAACTGAAAGAACAAACATTGAACAGTTGTATTTGTATTAACTAATGTTAACAAATACTGTAACAAATGTATTGGTAATATTAGTTAACACATTAATGTTAACAAATGAGACCTTATTGTAAACTGTTACCGATATTTTGCATATACTGCTGCATGAACTCTGACAACAACATTTATCAAACCTATGCACTTAAAAAACTAATGCTTAAGATTTAATAATGACTTCACAATATGTATTCCTTTATTTAAAAGATGCAGTTCAGAGAAACCCTGACAGCTAATGCTGCTGAAATGGAGGTCGAGAGATCATGGACTGGTGGATCCAGCCGTCTAACTGGCAGTAGATCGAGGAGCAGACACAAGGTAAGTCTTCCTAGTGTTGATCAGGAGGCAGACACACTCTGGCAGTTTAAATCTATATTAAAAACACACCTCTCTAACCTAGCATAAACATAACACATTTATATCATTAAAATCCCTATAATCCTATATAATTCAAAAAGGATTGTTAGGCCACATAAATTAGCTCAACCAGAACCGGAAACACTTCTCATAACAATGAACAATGGCATCTTTGCTAATGTTAGTCTCTCTGTCTCATTCTTATCCCGAGGTTACTGTTGTCAGCCGGATCTAGTCCGAATCCAGATCAGATGCTGGACCTGCACCCTAAGATGAACACAGTGAGCCCTGAATGTCAGAAGAGACCATGACAACTAGACGAGACCTAGAAACAAACACCTGTGAAGACCTTGTTGACACAACAGTCATCGGATCAGATCCACGAGAACCAGACCAGTCCTCCACACAGACCCAACGGCCAGCTTCAACTCCTCTCCCACCAATTGCCAGCGTGATCTTATGAAGGTAAAAGAGTAGCAAAACTCGAGATTATGTAGATGTGAATTTGAGAACTTGTACAATTAATATTTGTACTTGACACTCAAATTTACACTCACATCTCCAATGTGAAAACTTGTTGAATGTTGAGATCAGCACTTGCAGAAAATAGTCACAAACATGCATTCTGAATTTTAAGCTGCAGATAGTTACAAATGTAAAAGTCATTCACAGAAATACAATGACAGACACAAACTTGTATTCTTTCATTCACATTCGCAGCACAACCTCAATTAAGCACTTCTCAAATCTGCCATTGCAATATCAAATCTTCACACATTGACTTTTGCAACTTTTTTTGCGATATATTAGATGCGTAACTAACTTTTGCACTTTCAAACTCAGTGGCGGTAAGAGAGATAGGCGGGGCAATTTGAAATGGCAGATTTGAGAAGCTGGAAGTGCCTAATTGAGTGTATACTGGGAATGTGAATGAAAGAGTACAAGTTTGTGTCTGTCATTTTATTTCTGTGAATGACATTTTAACATTTGTGACTATATATCTGCAGCTTAAAATTCAGCTGGTCCAAAATGCATATTTAGGCTGCATCAAAATAATCCACACGATTCCAGTCGACAAATAAAAGTCTTCTGATCTGAAACGATTGATCATTTTTATAAACAAAATGATAATTATGTAGTTTTTAACTGCAAACGCTCACCTTTTCCATCGCTCTGTGATGTGCACTTGGTCACGTGTCTTGTAATCGCATTACGTTACGCTTTTGCAAGCGTGCATTGCATTTCTTTAATTAAACTGTCACTTTTTGAAGTTTAATAATCCTATTTCACTCTATATCATGACTCTTTTTCTGTCCAAAACATTAAGACTATTTTTATTAATGACTTATGTTAAAGGGTGCTCATTCCTGTTCCTGGATATCTGTCCCAGCAACAGGAATGAGCACCTCTTACCTAAGGTATTTTGCATGTGCTGTTGTGATCAGCAAATGTGGAAAAACTTAATGGATTATTGAAAAATAATCACTGTAAAATATATTGTGAAGTTAGACTGCTTTTTCAAATTTATAAAAAGAAATAGGGAATCTATCAGACTCTGAAATGTAACTTTTTTACTTGTCGTCTTAGGTGCTTCCTGGGCATCAACCTTGATACAGGATCTAAATCCAAAACGAAGCAGGGTGGCATCGATCAGCAAGTTTGTTCTTTATTGCGAAAACTTGTGGATTTTGAATGGATGGCAATATAAGCAGATTTTGTGCTTTTTTTCCATTTGCTCCAGTCATTGTTGCCTCTCTTCATTTTCACCTGCCATATTGCCACTGAATATGTTGGACTGCCCTTATGGTTGAGACCTTCACTTCTACCTGGCTATTGTTTTGAATTTTCCCTGTGTTTATTGGACTGATATCTCGTTGCCTACTCCTGCCTGCTCTCACACTTAATCTGCCTCATCCTTCTGGGGTCGCTGCCAGTATAAATGAATAAACAGTTTTGTTTTTTGGGTCCTTACCCATCACCTGACCTGTGCACATTCATAAGGTAAAACACACACATTCACAAGCCAACATGCATTCAACATACATACACATTCACCTTTACCAGTTCTTGTGTCATTGCATTTGGAAGAATTAGAATTAGAATCTGTGTTCTGAGAATAGTGTCAGTCAAGTTAGAGTTTGGGATGTAGTCCTAACAGCTTAATGCAACATGTTTGTTATGATATTATTGTATCAATTGTAAAAAATAAAACAATTGAGGAAAGCATCGTTTAATCTTGTTTTTTTATTATTAATACTTTTCTGTGATCACATTGCATTGCTGTATTTAATTGTAACTTTACAGTTAATTACTGGCTACTAATTGCATTACTTTTACAGCCGAAACACAATAAATCACTGTGAAATTACAGTAATAATGTGATATAATTAACTGTGAAATCACTGTACACAAGTGTAATTTTACTATAATTTACATTAAATTTCTTACTGTAAATTACTGTGAAAGTAATGCAATTAGTAGCCAGTAATTTACTGTAAAATCACAGCAGAATTTTTTACAGTGTTGACTTGAAATATGCTTTCTAAATATTATTATTTCCTTCAGAAACAAATTCCAGTGTTCTCTTTGCCAACCAGTGACCGTATCAGCTACAAAACAGATCATCAGATAAAAAAATAAAACTCACATTTCAGCATCATCAACTTCATAATGACCCTCCTCGTACTCCAAAATGTGGTTAAGCAGGTACACGCACACAAAGAAAATGAAAGTTTGGGCATTTTAAAAGTGCATATATCTATATATTTATTTAATGCATTTGTCAGGAAAAAAACAACAACAACATTATTAACAGTACAAGAAAATATTTCCATAATGTTTCCTAATAAATTGCATTCAGCTAAACTATATTACCTTATGTTTACATTTTGATATCTATAGACTCTACAGACAAACCAATCAGACCAGTTTTCAGTTAAACTTTATCTGTCAATGTCATTTTTTATCTTTTGGCAAGTATTCTGATTTGTCTAAGACTTGAGCAAGACAAGTGAAGAGAAAGAATTGACTGCAGTGGTTCAGTTGCACAATGTCATACAGAGGGTGTGAATCTGACAAAAAAAACATTACATAAAAATCCATGAACATCCTAGTCACACAATTAATGCTTTTAGGTTTGAGATATTGACTCCAGCATTGAATGTCATGGAATGACATGGAAATGTCATGTCGGCGTTAACCTCATATCTTGGATTATTTATTGAATCTTGGACAGTTCTCTGAAGAATAAAGGAGGTCCATGCCATAAACATTCAGGCTTCAGGCATGATAATCTGTTGTTATACAGGTACATTAGCCGTATTTACAGCCGTAAAATACAGCAAAGCGCTCACAAATGCAGAAAAAAACACAATCTGCACTGGTGGGGCTAAAGCTATTTTAGTGCTATTGTTGAACACAAGCCTGAAAAAAAGATCAGTAAGATTTTTAAAATGTTTTTAAAAGATGTCTATTCTGCTCACCAAGGCTGCATTTATTAAATCCAAAATACAGCAAAATTGTGAAATATTTTTACAATTTAAAATAATTGTTTTCTATTTCAATACATTTTAAAATGTAATTTATTCCTGTGATCAAAGCTGAATTTTCATTACTCCAGTCTTCAGTGTCACATGATCCTTCAGAAATCATTCTAATATGATGATTTGGTGCACAAGAAACATTTATTATTACTATTATTATTATTATTATCATCAATGTTGAAAACAGGAATGTATATTTTTTCAGGATTCTTTGATGAATAGAAAGTTCAAATGAACAGCATTGATCTGAAATAGAAAGCTTTTGTAACATTATACACTATTGTTCAAAAGTTTGGGATCAGTAATATATATAAATTTGTTTGTTTTTTTGTTTGTTTTGTTTTTTAAAGAAATTAATACTTTTATTTAACAAGGATGCATTAAATTGATCCAAAGTGAGAGTAAAGACATTTATAATTTTACAAAAGCTTTCTATTTCAGATAAATGTTGTTCTTTTGAACTTTCTATTATTATTCTTTTATTACTTTCTTTGTAATATATACAGACTTCAAAAAGGGATTATATAGTCTTGGCATTTGTGTTTAATAATCAGTTTGGACTAATTAGTTCTGAATAATGACTATATTGTCTTTTAAAGCTGCTTTACAGCAGAATTTGAATTGGTCTCATATTATTTAATGAAATTTCCATCATTTAGTCTTTTATTTTCCTGTTTATTATTGTGAAGCTGCTTTGAAGCAATCTGTATTGTATAAAGCACAATAAAAATAAAGGTGACTCACACGCGAACACTCATAGTACCATACAGTGTCCTCCACTAATATTGGCACCCTTGGTAAATATGAGCAAAGGCGGCTGTGAAAATTCGATTGATCTTTATTTTAAAAAAATCCCAAAATTCTAACCTTTCATTGAAGAAAGACAATTGGGGGAAAATCACATTATGAAATAAAACTCACATTTCAGCATCATCAACTTCATAATGACCCTCCTCGTACTCCAAATGGTTAAGCAGGTACACGCACACAAAGAAAATGAAAAGGAATTAAAATGAAAATGAAAGCTTTGGCATTTTAAAAGTGCACCTATCTATATATTTATTTAATGCATTTGTCAGGAAAAAAACCCAACAACATTAGTAACAGTAAAACAGTAACAGTAAAACAACAACAACAACAAACAACAACATTAGTAACAGTACAAGAAAATATTTCCATAATGTTTCCTAATAAATTGCATTCAGCTAAACTATATTACCTTATGTTTACATTTTGATAGACTCTACAGACAAACCAATCAGACCAGTTTTCAGTTAAACTATCTGTCAATGTCATTTTTAATCTGTAAGAGGTTCAACCAGGCGCTCAGGTAAAGTTATAAAGTCTGTGATAGGTGCTCTTGGGGTAGGGAAAAACATCCAAAGAAACGAAAAACAAGTCCCAGGCACACAGTCAAATTTCCAATATGGAGAAGGATAAAGTTAAAAAGCCTTTATTTAATATGGCTTCAATCATTTAAAAAAAATACACAAGCCAACATGTTTCGACCAACAAGTGGTCTTCTTCAGGGCAAAGTTACACAGAGAATGAGAATAACATCACATTATAAGTTAAGTACCACCCATAATCAGAGAAAATTCAATTAACCTAATAAGGCCTAATACAATCAATTAACCCAATAAGGCAATTAAGTCAACAAGATAGGGGAAACCAACATAATAAGCAACAAAGCAGGAGAGGAAAAAAAAAAAAAAAAAAATCTCCCTTGACTTGTTTTTCGTTTCTTTGGATGTTTTTCCCTACCCCAAGAGCACCTATCACGAACTTAACTTTCACTTTTCACACATACCTTTACCTGAGCGCCTGGTTGAACCTGTTTGGGGAACTGTCCTCAACTTAGGCCTTGCTCCGCTATAGTCTTTAGCGTTTGGTGAGTAATTTACCATGGAGACACACTCTTTTTCTACGGATGAAGGAAGAAATATTATTGTCACAGACTCTTTACTCACGCATATTGAGAATGCCTTGTACACTGACTGTTCAACAAAGAAACATGAACTGCGTAAACTTCTAGAGAAAGACATGAAGCTCAAATGGCATGTAGCGTCACTTTCTGATTATTGGAGAGAAGGACGCATCCCTCGTGGGCTACGCCTGTCAAAATTTCCCTCTACTCACAGTGAGGATGTCGATTTCAAATTGAAATGGGAGTCTATTTAAAATAAATGCTCAATGGACTTGATGCTACTGCTCATACAAGAGGGCAAGAAAGAGAGGGAACAAATTCAGTCCCGTATCAGAGACATTGAGTCTTCCCTACCTACCCCTCTGGAACAACAGGTTCCTATTTTACAAACGATCAGAGAGGAAATACTCAAACTCGAGACGACCATCAAGGAGATGAAGGTGCGGAAGTTTAAGCGCGACGTAGAGGACTACCAGAGAGGACAGGTGTATCGGTGGAACCAACCACGTTTTTCCCGTGATCACCGTCATTTTTTCCGTCAATCAGATCGGCAACCACGCCCCCGCCAACCAAAGGTGTCTTTCAACCTTACATCCAGTGAAGATGAGGGTCGCTCTCTGGAATCTGAGTCTGATCATTTTTTGGAGGACGATTGGCCGCGACTCCAGACCAATCTTCGAGGTCCAAGAAGACACGCTGGGGCCGCCGAGGTAGAGGAACGTCCTCGTCCACCAGCACTGAGATCGTTACCGAGGAAGAAATATCCTCGGTAATTAATCTTTCTGATACGCCTCTCTCCAACGAGCAACTATGTGTACTGTCTAAGGGTATGTCTTTTGCACCCACTCATACCTCCAATCTATTCAATATTAGAGTGGATTTATTCCGTTTTTATCGTAATTTACATTTAAAGATGTTTTATCATAAGTCAGGACAATTACGGTTGTTCCACGACGGTTGTCAATTCTGACATTACTCCTTACAGTACACCTGATAATCCAGCTGGTTCTGACAGGACTTCCAACATTGACTCGGATCCTTTGTTTAGACCTAAATCCCTTTTTACGCCTATGGTATCGAACCCTTCCCTTATCGCCTTTTGTAAGAAAGTGGATTTTGATGTGCAAAAAATTTTTGATACTCGATCCAGACTCACACAAAAATCGAATTTGACAATAAGTGAACGTAAGGCTCTTAAGGAGCTCTCTATGATTGATGATATAATTATTCGCCCTGCTGATAAGGGTGGGGCTGTAGTGGTCCTATCTAAAGACATGTATATTCTAGAGGCGACAAGACAATTAGAAACCAAGCACTATGAAAGAATTGCAAGTAATCCTTTGTCTGAACTGACTGTTATTTTTCATAACATTTTAACCCATGCCAAAAATTCTGATTGGATTACTGAGAGTGAAATGAAATATATGACAGTTGAACACCCTTCCTTGGCTACATTTTATATACTTCCTAAAGTACACAAACCTCATTTTGATAACCCTCCTGGGCGACCTATCATCTCGGGTAATGGTACACTTACTGAACCAGCGTCCAAGTTTGTTGATTTTTTTTTTATTAAGCCTTTTGTTAGGACTCTTCCTTCTTTCATTGAGGATACCGTGGATGTCTTAAACAGTTTGTCCAATTTAGGTAATGTTGGGTCCCAATATTTAATTAGCATGGATGTTGAGTCTTTATATACAAACATTGACCACGAGGAGGGTCTACACGCCTTGAAACACTTTATTTCTGATAGAAATGACACCAGACCTCCTTCTCATTTCATTGTATAACTCACTGAGTTTATTATTCACAACAATGTCTTTGTGTTTATTGACAAGCTGTATAAACAGAAGATTGGTGTTCCTATGGGTTGTTGTTTCTCACCCAATTATGCCTGTCTGTATTTGGGGTTATGGGAGAAGTTGCATGTCCTCAACTCGGTTAATCCTTTTTATCATTGTATAACATGGTATGGTCGCTACATTGATGATTTATTATTTATTTTTAAGGGTACTGACACTCAGGTTTTGGAATTTCACCAATACCTTAATTCCATAAATAAGAATATTAAATTGTCTTTAGAATACTCCAAAACCAGTATTGATTTTTTAGACCTAACCATTTCTATTGATCAAGATGGGAAGCTACACACCACGATTTTCAGAAAAAAGACCTCCAGAAACACCATCTTTAGGGCTGACTCTTTTCATCCTCCATATCTCATTGATAATGTAGCCTACCTTTCGGCCAATTCCAGCGGTTACGGCGCATATGTGACGCTAATGTTGATTTTGAAAAACAGGCAGATATTATGTCAGAACGTTTTATTAAAAGAGCCTACAAGCCAGATATCGTCGCTCATGCACGTTCTAGAGCTCAATCTCTGAACCGTTCTGATACCTTGATTAAGAAGGGACGTAAGACAGATACTCAATCCCGCCCCTTTTTTGTCACACAATATAGTAGCGAGGCTAGACAGATAAAACGGATAATTCAGGATAACTGGGCCATTATTAATTCTGATCCTGCACTCCAACAGGTCTTTCCTCAACCACCTTTGTTTTCTTACAGAAGGGCCCCGACTCTTCGAGACAAGTTGGTACATAGTTATCTTCCCCCTGAGAAAAAGGAGAGTTGGCTTAAGAGACCTATTGGTTTATACCGTTGCATGAACTGCCCCCATTGTAGTAATATCATTCCCGGTAAGACTTTTGTTGATTTGAAATCTAATAGAACATTCAAGGTAAAAGATTTCATAAATTGTAACACTACATTTATTATTTACCGATTATCTTGCCCGTGTAAGAATGTGTTTTATGTAGGTCGTACTAAAAGGCGTCTACGTGATCGTTTGGCGGAGCATAAATATGCTATTCGTATTAGTAGCCCCGATTATCAGATGGCCCAACACTTCTTACATATGCACAACAAGAATGATTCCCTACTAAAAATAGAGGCCTTGGAGCATGTGAGACCTTTTGATAGAGGTGGTGATAGGATACGTAGACTCAACCAGCGCGAGTCATTTTGGATCCATCAGCTGGATGCTCTTCGATATCCAGGTTTGAACGAGGATATAGAGTTTAAGTGTTTTTTATGATATGCTTATGTTATGCTTTGCCTTGTACTTATTTTTTTGTTTATGTTCAATACATGATATTTGTCTTATTTTCCTCTCCAGATAACTCGCGTTGAGGGAGATTTTTTTCGAGCTACTTTTTCTTTTCTTTTTTTCCTCTCCTGCTTTGTTGCTTATTATGTTGGTTTCCCCTATCTTGTTGACTTAATTGCCTTATTGGGTTAATTGATTGTATTAGGCCTTATTAGGTTAATTGAATTTTCTCTGATTATGGGTGGTACTTAACTTATGTGATGTTATTCTCATTCTCTGTGTAACTTTGCCCTGAAGAAGACCACTTGTTGGTCGAAACATGTTGGCTTGTGTATTTTTTTAAAATGATTTAAGCCATATTAAATAAAGGCTTTTTAACTTTATCCTTCTCCATATTGGAAATTTGACTGTGTGCCTGGGACTTGTTTTTCGTTTCTTTGGTCATTTTTAATCTTTTGGCAAGTATTCTGATTTGTCTAAGACTTGAGCAAGACAAGTGAAGAGAAAGAATTGACTGCAGTGTTGCACAATGTCATACAGAGGGTGTGAATCTGGCAAAAAATCCATGAACATCCTAGGGTGACCATATTCCAGGACATGTCCGGCCGGGGTTTTGAGATCGCCCAAAATATCCGGTATACGGCTTTTGCTTTATCGTCGCCATTCATTTTGTTTACATGCACACCTTTTGATTCAGTAGGACTGAATTAATTCCGATTGGTGAATCTGAATGTAGTGTTTACATGAACGCTAAACAAGTGATCGGTTGATGTGCGTTTTAGCATTGCTAAGAAAATTCCTGTGTTTTCGTCTCGATCGGGATCCGTGTGAAGCAGAATGCATGACCTGCAAAGCTGGCACGTACGTGTCAGTGTCAAATAATGTAATAATGTAAACATAATGAATGGTGACTGTAGAAAGCAAAAGCCGAATCCCGGGCATTTTGGGCGATCTCAAAATCCTGGCCAAACATGTCCTGGTTAAACAGGACGTATGGTCACCCTATCCTAGTCACACAATTAATGCTTTTAGGTTTGTGATTTTTAAAATGTTTTTAAAAGTTGTCTCTTCTGCTCACCAAGGCTGCATTTATTAAATCCAAAATACAGCAAAATTGTGAAATATTTTTACAATTTAAAATAATTGTTTTATATTTGAATATATTTTAAAATGTAATTTATTCCTGTGATCAAAAATGAATTTTCATTACTCCAGTCTTCAGTGTCACATGATCCTTCAAGGTCCCGTTCTTCGTGATCCCATGTTTCAAACTTTAGTTAGTGTGTAATGTTGTTGTTAGAGTATAAATAATATCTGTAAAATTATAAAGCTCAAAGTTCAATGCCAAGCGAGATATTTTATTTAACAGAAGTCGCCTACATCGAACGGCCCGTTTGGACTACATCCCTCTACTTCCTTCTTTAATGACGTCAGTAGAACAGTTTTTGACTAACCTCTGCCCACAGGAATGCTCCCTCAACTCTACCGAAATTCGTTTATGTACTTGCGCACTTCTTATAACTTACTGTGTTTACTCAGCTCTTACGGTGATTTTCTGAAGTAAAACTGACGCTTCATCTTTTGTGTAATGTACAATAAACTTTATTAAACACATCAATATATGTTTGATCATCATTCGGACCTGGTCCGAAACAGCAGACTTGTAGGCTATTAATAAATAATGGATACATACAAGCAGATGACAAATACGTTATAATAACCGTAATTAAACTACTAAACTATGGAGGCAGAATAGTCTCAATTAGCCTATAATTCACGCAAAAAACATGATTCACACATGTGTAGACAATTTCACATGCATGAAACCTAATTCACGTACACACAAAAAAAAATTCACGTGCGTGAAAAAAATATATATTCACAAAACGCATTTCACATGTGCAAAATAAAATTATATATTCATAAATTACATTTCACAAATGCAAAACACAATTTGTAGAAATACAACTGTGCACAAAAACCTTTGAATGTTTGAAATGTACGAGTTTATCCTTGAATGCGAATGTACAAATCGTCATTCACGTGTGAATCGCCTTGGATTTGTGTGTGTGTGTTTTTGAGACTTTCCTGGCAGCGAACTCCTCCTACACAGAGCAGTCGTACTCTTTAGCCAGTCAGATTTAAGCTTATCAATCGACCAATCGGTATCACGTGAGGGCGGGCCTACCGGCATGTTACATCATCAGCTTTCGACCAAGAACCGGTTCGTGGCTGAGCAGAGGTATGTGCACTGTAGATGATCGGTTCATTTCTGTGTTTACTGAAATTAAAGAGTTCGAGATCAGTTGAAGCAATAGTTTATTAACTGCTGTTTAGTCCACATGTGAACAAACATTTATTTTTAGTATTGATGGATTTTCATGTCCTGTCCACCACACATTCAACTGATGATAATGTATGTAATGAAGTGCATATGGAGACATCTCTTTTGTTTTAAGATGCATATATTATGTAGTATTATTGTTTCAGATTTCTGAGACAGATGATGTATGAAGTTGCAGACAACCAGTACTGTGATCTTACCATTCCTACTGTAATTCTTTCAAAACAGTCATGTTGCAAGCCATCCATTTTGACAGTTGTTTCAACAAGAGGTTGAAAGTGATGCATTGTTACTGTATTCATTTGTCTCCTGCGAACTATATGAACATGCTCTAGGAATAAAGTCCTGCTATGCATGCATTATTAAATTTTCTTGTCAGAGTTAAAAAAAATCAAATACATAATTACATTTGATGTACACATTTTATTAATTTGAAAGTTTCTGAATCCTTTGGGAATAAAATATATATAAAATGACTTGATCATGATTAATGTTCCTGTTACATAATAAGATCATGAACTGACAATCTTAAGTATGAAGCACAACATTCAGTACAGAGAAATATACGTCTCTTCCAGAGTTGTGAGATCCAGTCGGAGTCTTCTTTGCTTTTAAAGTATATATATAAATATAAGTGCAATACATCAAGTGAAAAGTTAACAAATTAATTGTGTTCAATCCAACCATCAGTAGACCTCTCTGTTAGGACATATCAGATTTTGGTCTGATATTTAAAATAGTAAAAACCTATAGTACAAGAGGTGCAGACAGAGGACGTGGGAGATTAAGTGATGGTATTTGAATAATGTTTTCTGAATAATCTTAGTTGCATAATCTTAATTGCCTCTATGTATACCTTTGTCTGATCAGCATAAAATCAGATTTGCCTATTTTACTAGGCTAAGTAAAATTAATGCTTCACAACATTGTCCTGTGACACTGAAAACCTTGAGATGACAATACAGCACAAAACATAATGAAATGAATGTTGAATATATTGGTAACACTTTACAATAAGGTTAATTAGTTAACATTAGTTAATGTTAACTAACCATGATGCAATACATTTGTCGCTGTGTTTGTAAATCTTTGTTAACGTTAGTTAAAAATAAAGCTGTTCATTGGTAGTTCACAGTGCATTAACTAATGTTAACAAGATTTTTATGAGGTAATGTTGAAATTAACATTAACAAAACTGTATACGTGCAGTTCATTATTAGTTCATGTTAACTAATGAAACGTTATTGTAAAGTGTTACCAATTAAAAAAAGTAAAGTATAAAAGAGAATAAAGAAACAACACGAATTAAGATGTGTGTGACTGCTATCCAGATGTCATGCCAAAGGTGAGTAATCCTGAAAAATGCAGGGAAACAACAAAGCGTTTAATAATTTACCAACATACACAAATGGCAAATAAACAATGGGTGCTCATTAAAATAGGTCTATTCACTAGTATTTAAAGAACAATCTCGATGAGGCCAGTGCTAAGAGAGCTAGGGTGGGTATTAATCAATCAATCAATCAATCAACCCTTTATTACAGACTCAAAGTCCAATATAAAAAAAAAAAAACAACAACAACAAGACAGTCAACATATACAACCCATACAATCCATCACAAACATGTAGAGTCACATAATACACCAGTACCAGTGTCTCCACAGCTTTGACTGATATTGTGTAGTACTAACCCTTATATTTGATAAACCCACAATAATTTCATTTTTAGAAGCATTAAGCCGGCAGATAAATCTATACATAAGATTACGTAACAGTGCTTTAAAAGTGATTACTCTTACACTCACAAACATTTCAGTTGCACTATGCCATCTAGGTCTCCTTAGTAAGATTCTCATTGCATCGTTATAAGCTACTTGCAGCTTCTGTAAACTAGATGTTCTGTAGTTACACCACAAATGAGCAGTATAAAATGTTGTACAGTATGCTTTAAAAAGTGACACCTTCACCTCATCTGAACAAAAACTAAACTTACGCAACAGTATATTTGCCCGCATATATATCATACGGCGCTGCCTTTCAATGTCCTCATCATCTGTCATGTGCTCAGTAATAATATGTCCAAGGTATTTTACTTTCTCACACACAGTGAGACTCTTGTTAGACAACTTAAAAACTGGAAAATTTATACTTTTATCCTCCTTAGTTCTGCAAATCATAACCATACTCTTATCAGGATTATATACAATATCATGTTCAAGACCATAATCAGAACACACGTTTAAAAGCTGTTGAAGACCAGCACTGCTAGGACTAAACACCACAAGATCATCCGCATACATAATATGAATGGAACAGGTATAGTTTAGTATGGAAGCAGAATAGTCTCAATTATAATTATTAGTATTAGATGATTGTTTTGCACTCATTAGCGTGATTGTTGAAGCTGAGAGAGCTGTCTGTACCTGCGGCTAAAATACAACAAAACAAGTATCATTCTTCATTTTTGACACGATATGGGACATCTGATTACCACAGCACTTGCTTACATCAGTTAATAGTTCATAAACTATTGCTTCAACTGATCTCGAACTCTTTAATTTCAGTAAACACAGAAATGAACCGATCAACTACAGTGCACATACCTCTGCTCAGCCACGAACCGGTTCTTGGTCGAAAGCTGATGACGTAACATGCCGGTAGGCCCGCCCTCACGTGATACCGATTGGTCGATTGATAAGCTTACATCTGATTGGCTAAAGAGTACAACTGCTCTGTGTAGGAGGAGTTTGCTGCACTGATCTATATAGAATGACTGGATAGCTCATGACGTCATAAACAGTGAAGCCACCGCGCCGCCATATTGGTATTCCCTAGTGAGCTCACACGTTCTATTGAATCAATAGGAAATTTTATGATTTGACTGAAAAAACATTGCCTAACGAGACACAGTTTTTAAATCTAAAGTCTCCCTGTACATTCTCACAACGCAAACATCCTAAGCATTTAAATGGGTATTTGTTTAAAGTCGAAAATTTTTCCTGCTTATTAAAAAACTGCAATTTCTTTGCAAAAGGAATAAAAAGCTGTACGAGAACACTAGTCGGCCTTCACTGAAAAGCTATCTTCACAGGTAAGAAAAACAGTTTGATACTATTAATTAAATAGTGAATGCTAAAGACCTATATATTTTGTGAATTGGTGAATATTCAGGTGAATATTGTTTCGTAGCCACGAATTAATAATACCTCAGCACGTTATACTAATTTGTTCCCTCGTTTTATTATATTGTAACCACGTTGTAATTCGTTAAATCAAAATGAGGGAGGGAATTAGTTCGTCGTTCAAGTCGTCGTAACAACGAATTATTTAGATCAGTGGACAGGGCGCATAAGAACAAGCAGAGAGAAAGCCCCGGCCGCGCGCGCGCACTCGCACCGCCTTCAAACAACACAAGCGCTGTATTGCTCTTTCTCCCTCGCGCATATCAACATCAATTGACACAATAGTAAAAGGTCGGTAGACGGATTGTGTTTTATAGATTAGTAGTTTGTTCATATAAAGTGTTTGATTAGCAAGTACATGTTCAGGAAATGCATAATACAAATTGTATGGGTTAATGTAACGGTAAACGGACTCTGCACGAAGCTCTTTTGAAGCTGTCAAATGGTGTCGCTGTTGGACACTTAATTGTGATTATTGCTGCTCTGAGGTTTCTTATAGGCTACTGTTGACTGTTTTATCGTTGTTTTTTGAAGAAGCAGCAGCTCTTGCATCGGAGAAAACAACACGGGCATAGCGACAATTTTGCATATAAATTACTACTTATAGGGCTTGAATTACAACCTTTGGGCAGTTTTTCCTACATCCTTTTGTGAACGTCGTTTTACACTTGTATGCTGCCCAGCGGGTCATCTTAAAAGTGCCGTCGGAGCTACCAATCTCTGTATAACGGGCGTTGGAGCCCTCTGCTGGTAGGGAATCGTAAGATGGCCGCTCGAACACTTCCGGTGGCTTCACTGCCTAGTGGCAGTTTAGAACGTCATGAGTTATCCAGTCATTATATAGATCAGTGGTTTGCTGCCAGGAAAGTCTCAAAAACACACACACACAAATCCAAGGCGATTCACACGTGAATGACGATTTGTACATTCGCATTCAAGGATAAACTCGTACATTTCAAACATTCAAAGGTTTTTGTGCACAGTTGTATATCTACGAATTGTGTTTTGCATTTGTGAAATGTAATGCTTTTGTGAATATATATTTTTTTCACGCACGCAAATTTTTTGTGTGTGTACGTGAATTAGGTTTCATGCATGTGAAATTGTCTACGCATGTGTGAATCATGTTTTTTGCGTGAATTATAATTGAGACTATTCTGCTTCCATACTAAACTATACCTGTTCCATCTCTATACAGCACTCTGACTCTGTAGGCATTATTGTCCGACTCGAAATGAACACCGTTACTGAGAGTTTCTGATATTATCATCATTCCGTGAGATGAAATTGTCCTGAGAGACTCATGAAGCTCCGCCCCCTGGGTCGTCCAGCAGCAGCTTATTTGCATTTAAAGGGCACACACTAAAACAGCGCGTTTTTCTGAGCCCCAAAAAATGACAATTTAAACATGCTGTAAAAAATTATCTGTGGGGTATTTTGAGCTGAAACTTCACATACACACTCTGGGGACATCAGAGACTTATTTTACATCTTGTGAAAAGGGGCATAATACGGGACCTTTCAGAAATCATTCTAATATGATGATTTGGTGCACAATAAACATTTATTATTACTATTATTATTATTATCAATGTTGAAAACAGTCATGTATATTTTTTCAGGATTCTATGATGAATAGAAAGTTCAATAGAAAAGCATTGTTCTGAAACAGAAAGCTTTTGTAACATTATACACTATTGTTCAAAAGTTTGGGATCATATATATTATATTTTTTTATTATTATTATATTTTTTTAAAAGAAATTAATACTTTTATTTAGCAAGGATGCATTAAATTGATCCAAAGTGAGAGTAAAGACATTTATAATTTTACAAAAGCTTTCTATTTCAGATAAATGTTGTTCTTTTGAACTTTCTATTATTATTCTATTATTACTTTCTTTGTAATATATAAAGACTTCAAAAAGGGACTATAATATAGTCTTGGCATTTGTGTTTAATAATCAGTTTGGACTAATTAGTTCTGAATAATGACTATTATTGTCTTTTAAAGCTGCTTTACAGCAGAATTTGAATTGGTCTCATATTATTTGATGAAATTTCCACCATTTAGTCTTTTATTTTCCTGTTTATTATTGTGAAGCTGCTTTAAAGCAATCTGTATTGTATAAAGCACAATAAAAATAAAGGTGACTCACACACGAACACTCATAGTACCATACAGGGTCCTCCACTAATATTGGCACCCTTGGTAAATATGAGCAAAGGCGGCTGTGAAAATAAATCTGCATTGTTATTCCCAAAATTCTAACCTTTCATTGAAGTAAAACAATTGGGGGAAACTCACATTATGAAATAAATGTCTCCAATGCTTGTTGGCCACAATTAATGGCAACCCAGAAATTCTTATGAGTAAAAAAATCTCTGAAGTATATTCCCATTCATATTTATGCTGGGGGGTTTTTAGCACAAAAAATTGTCTATACCTATGACTTAAGTATAAATATGAGGAAACACAAAGGCCAAATTCCTTTAATCATTCATCAGAATGAGTAAAACCAAAGAATGTAGTTCTGATGTGCAGCAAAAGATTGTTGACCTTCACAAAATAGAAAGTGGCTGTCAAGAAAATAGGTAAAGCATTTCCACCATCAGGGCAAAAATTAAGAAGTTCCAACAAAAGAGGTTAAGAAATCAGCCTGGAAGAGGATATGTGTCTATATCAACTTCCTAATGTATGGGGAGGAGAGTTTGAGTGGTCAAAGACTCTTCAAGGATCACAGATGGAGAATTACAGCGATTGGTTAGTTCATTTTTGTGAAAATTTGTAATGAAAGATCAAAAGGATAAACAATGCAGATTTATTTTCACTGCCTTCTTTGATCATATTTACCAAGGGTACCTAAAATTCTGAGCATGACTGTATATACATCGGACAGAAGCAGATAAATGCAACATTAAAGTTATGTTTAGATGAAAAATTATATTGTGTATTTCTGATTCTGTAAGTCAACTTCCAAGTATTGTATTCTGCAATAGTCATAACTGTTTAGTACATTTCTGCTGTCCCTATGCATTAAAAAAAGTCATTTTCATGGCATTTATTCCCTTGTTTTATTTAAGATGACATTGACTATGTAATCTCGCAGGAAACAAGTCAAGGGCCATAAAATTAATATAGCCAAAGGCAGAAAAAAGGTCTGTCTACATTTAAATTATGTATTGGCGAAGTGGTCCTGACTGAAATTGCAGACCTGCACAATAGAAAACAGCAGAAGTTCAACAGACTGTTTTCACATGGCTATAGTCTTTATTTAAAATGGAACTATGAATGATATACTCTCTTAACAAGAATGTTTTTTCCATATAACAAGAATACCATATAAAATGCACTGACTTGCTTTCACAATTGATTCTGTCTAAACATCATCACTTCTGTTACTTTGGTTGAAGGTTTCCACAAACATTAAATATCCTTGCGATTTCATGCTCTCATTCAAAACACAAATGCATTTATTCTAATTAACTCAAGCTAATTTCAAGAAATTATTTTTTTTTTAAAAAGGATCACATTATACAAAACTGAATGAATTTAGCTTCTTTTTCTTTTAGTCATTGTATGCATGATGACTTTGGGACTTGGTGTTGTGTGTAAAATAAATGTTATGCAAAAAGGATCGGCGCAATAAGCATAAGCTTCAGCCGACACCTTTTCGGTCGATCAACTTTTTTTTTTCTCTCTTTTAAATATTGTTTACATTGTAATTTAATGTTTGTTTCTATGTTTGCTTGTAAATAGTTTTTCTTTATTTTTTTCTTTTGAAGTTGACCGAAATAAACTTTAACTAACTAACTAATATAAGCAAATTATTAGCTATTTGCACATCAGGGCAAAATTCACAACTGCTCTATCTGATCTGATATTATTATGGGTTGTGTTGTGGTTTTATTATTTTTAAATGACTACGTAGACTGTAAAACAGACATTCTTTCCATACCCCTTCAGTTAGTCTTTTTAGAGTCTTCAAAAACAGGTTTTGCATATTTTGCATCTGATACGGTCACTGGTTGGCAAAGAGAACACTGGAATTTTTTTCTGAAGGAAATAATAATATTTAGAAAGCATATTTCAAGCGAGTTATTAACAAGAACTGATGGGTTGGTCATGGTAAAAGAAGACATACAGCACATGCTGATCTATATCACAGCTTACTCATGATTTTACACATTTCTCTGATCTCAGATCAGTTCCAAGATGTATATGTGATTTTAATACATGAGAGGGCACTCAGGGCAGTTTATAAATGAGAATAACTTAACTCAAATTAATAAGTTGGCAGAATGTTTTTTGGATTAACTTGTAAAGCGTTGTTCACAAAAACTGCCCAGTGTGAGTCTAGACTTAAGTGTTCTGCACCAAGAAACAAAATATTGACTGAAATGAAAATATCTGAAAAAAATCTACCAATTAACTGTGAAGGATTTTTTTTAATTAATCATAAAGCATACTCAAAGTCATTGTCTGGAGACTGTTCGATTATTGCTGTGCAGCAGGCTAGACACTAGAGATCTTCTAGTGTTTTAGTGGAGCAGGTTAGTGGAACACTATGGCGCTTTTCCACTACACAGTACCAGCTCGACTCGGCTCGCCTCGCCTCGGCTTTGTTTGGTTGTGTAAAAGTTGTACCTGTACCTGCTTCCAGGTACTTTTTTTCGTACCACCTCCGGCGAGGTTCTGAGTGAGCTGAGGCGATACTAAAATGTGACGTGAAAACACGGCAGACTGCTGATTGGTCAGAGAGAATCGGCACTATTCACTGCGTCATCATTGCACGCTCCAGACGGAGTATCCTGAATAAAAAACAGCAAAAGCAAAAACATCCACAAACAGCATACACTCGATTTCCTCCATTGTCCTGTGTGTGTGGGTAGCGGGTGTGTCTCGCGTAGAAGATTAAGTCACGGCAGTTTCCTGCGGCGTCGCTATGACGACCAGGTACTATTGTGGAGGTACAATGGAAAACAGAGCGAAAAGCGAGCCGAGGCGAGTCGAGTCGAGTCGAGCTGGTACTGGTAATGGAAAAGCGCCATAAAGGCCATATTCCCAAGTGATAGTGTTCAAAAAGGTAGAGACGTCGACCGACTCGAAGCCAGTTGTCGACTGTAGATGCAGTGTTAAGAGTATAAATATTATTAAGTGTCAACTGTAGAGGCTTGGGTGTCGACTGGAGGTAAAGTTAAGTCAGGCCACAGGTGAGTAGGGGGATTTCTAACATAAGTTTTCTTCAAACAGTATTGTTCTTTGTTAGACACAATATATTAAATCTATCCTCAAAA
The DNA here is from genome assembly GCF_963993115.1 of Abramis brama. Lineage (NCBI taxonomy): Eukaryota > Metazoa > Chordata > Actinopteri > Cypriniformes > Leuciscidae > Abramis > Abramis brama. The sequence goes on along the minus strand of NC_139964.1, from coordinate 32,833,927 downwards.
GCAGACTAAGAACGAAAAAAGTCAGCCACGGATTGACATCAGCTTATCGTCCCTATTAGGCAGTAACCAAGAATGCTGAGCTATAATCAGTGCTAAGCTGAAATTCAGGTTTATGATGTATGAATTCAGAAATGGGCTGGACATTTCAAATAAATGTGATATGTGCTGTTCCACCTGTTATAGGAGTGAGGTAAAAAAAAAAAAAAAGATGCAACCCAGAAATAGCATGAATTGTTTGCACTTTAACTGGAAGAAACGACCTGACTGGTTTAGCCTTCACTCAGAACTAGAAGGAGGACGACAATCTTTGTCTGTAACACTTATTTTTCAAAATATGATCTGGATTTTATTATTTTTATGGTAACCTAGAGAATTGGACATGGGACTAATAATAGGTAAGGATCTGAAGCTGATAAATGATCACAATATTTATTTGTTAATTGTGGACACCTTAGAGTTGAGACACTGTAGAATCAGTCCAATTATGAGGATTTCTTTGGATTTTTTTAAATACTGCTATTTTATCAATTGCCAGATTAAATGGATTGAATAATTATTATAGTGTATTTTCTGCATATATGGTTTAAAAATATTTGTAAAAAAGTTCCAAAACTGGGGTATGTGTAAAAGGTCAATTACATGACATCCTATCAAATTACCACATCTTTCGCGGTCAAAACAGACTGCATCCACATAAGTAGCGTGCATATGATAGGCTGCGTGCAGAGTATTGCTGACTTAGCAAATCACGCTACATTACTGCCGTTCTCAACAATGTACTTTTGTAAAAGTGGGGTTTTAGCACTTACTAGCATGACGAACAAATATAGACAAAGACTAAGCATAGAGATCGATTTAAGACTCAAACTCTCTTCAATACAGAAACATATCCTGTGTGAGTTCTTGTTGTTTTTAATGTTGATTATATATTATACGAGTGTAGCATCTGGAGTGTTGTCTCAAATAAAGAGATATGAGGATCTAAATGTGAACAGTTTATTCCACACGTGCACAGTCACAATAATCCACAAACAGGCAAGACATGAATCCAGGCAAGGCAATAACATGCCTACTAATAACAACTCCAAGACAGACGATGACGAGACAATGACGAGACAATGCAACAAACATACGTTGAGGAACTCAAACAATAACTGACAAACGCTCACTCAAACATGGTCCTATTTATACACAGGGGAGCTAACGAGATAATAAGGAGAGGGGCGTGTATTGTCGGGGGAAACAAACAAGTGTAACCATGTAAACAGACAAGGTAGTGAGAGCAAACAAAAGGTGAGACAAGACATGACAAGACCAGGCAAAACCACACTTCAACATAAAAAAAGTCCCGAACTCAGACACCACAGTACTGAGTTTGTTACAGATCCCTCCACAAGAGCGGATTCCAGATGCTCCACACAAAAGAATAGTCCAGGAGGGTAGTGTTGAGGGCCATAATGGAGGGCCAGGCCTATGCAGTGGATCAAGACTAGGAACATGGGGCAATGGTGGACCTGGGCCTTGGGGTCGAAGAGAGTCCAGGCCATGAAACCATGGTGAGCCAGGGCAGTGGAACAAGGGCAGACTTGAACAATGGAGCATTGGCAGGCCTGGACTGTGGAGAAATGGCAGGTCTAGGCTGTGGAATAGTGGGCCGTGGTGCAGAGGCAGACATGAACCATGGGGCATTGGAGGACCTGGGCTGTGGAGCAGAGGGCCATTTTGCAGTGATGGACCTGGACTAAGGAACATTCGGGGACCTGGAACGTGGAGCAGTGAGTCGTGGTGCAGTGGTGGACCTGGGCTGTGGAGCAGTAGTCGGGGTAGCTCAAACTGGATTGGTAGGGCAGACGACCTACAGGGTGGAGCAGATGATGACCATAGCAGATAAGATGAAACCGTAGTCCTCCACTGCGGGGCAGAATACCACCATAGCATACCTAATGGAACAGGTAAGGCTTAGTTAGGCGAGACTGGAACAGAAGGTACAGAGGTTAGCATTGGCCACAGGGGCCACAACAAAAAAGGCAGGTGGCTTGATTGTGTTCTCAGTGAACATGACAGGATCAGCAAAGTGTCTCTGGTTTTCAAGAAATTCATGTACAACCTCTGTGGTTGTTGTCGTGGGAGACATGATGTTCAGGTATGACCTCTGCTGTCGCGTTGAGGCAGACGTGAAACTCATGAGCGTCCTCTGTGGTCGTATTATGGCAGATGTGAAACTCAGGGGTTGAAACAGACTGGTGAGATGAATCAGACCTTGAAGCAGACTCGTGAACTGAATCAGGCTTTGAAGAAAACTCTTGATCTGAAGCAGACTTTGAAGCAGACTTGGGCTGATGAACAGTATTCGGCCCAAACTCACATAACGGCTATAGCAGTGACGTGGAGTGCAGTCGTCAGTGGGACCACCTCTGAGACCCCATGACTTGGGACAACCGCCGGGATACCAGCAGCAAGCACCGACATAAGCATGCATTTTCCAGACTTGACACCAGTCTTGTACACCTAGGAATTGCCTTAGAGGCTTTATGAGCAATGTTCATGAAGACTGGGAACCCTGACATGACGTCCATGATGGCTGAAGACTCTAGCATAACACCTTTAATGGCTGGAGACTCTGGCATGACCGCCATCCTGACTGATGACCCGGGCGTGGCAGCCACCTTGGCTGAGGGCTCAGGCGTGACACAAGGTGAGACAAGACATGACAAGACCAGGCAAAACCACACTTCAACATAAAAGTTCCAAACTCAGACAGAGCAAGAATACAATTTTGTAAAGCGACCCTGAGTTTGTAGAAAGGTGCTATATTAAAAAATAAATAAATAAAAAAAATTCCCACATATCCACACGACTGCAAATGTGACAGTAATTTTATACAACAGTTCAACAAACAAAAAGTTAATATTAAGTGTTGTACATTTTAAACACAGTATTGTCAATATTGTCTGCTCTATTTTGCAAATGAAATAATAGTTAACAACAGTTCAAATGAAAGCCACAGTAGAACTGTTGTGTGTCTCCAACAAACAGCGGTGTCGATTATTTTGCTTTGAACAAATCAGGAATGCACTCAGTGTCCAAATTCACTTGTTTTAATTCACTCCTTCTAGTGAACTATATTAGTGGAATGTAGGGAATAATGAATGAAGTTATAGGGGGCGATTTCGAACACAGATCTTATTTGTTTCCATGGTTTCTTGTGATTATGTAGCTTGTTATGTAGCTAGCAGGTGTGTAGCACACAACACAATCCAATAAATCCAATATTATAAGACAATATTATAATCTCAATCAATATTCACATAATCCATAACTCTGTAAGGATTTGTTACATGATGTTGCATTGTTTTTTTAAGATTGAATTTCCTGCAACATTATTTTAGAGCAGCAGTTCTCAAACAGGGGCAGCAAACATCCAAGGGGCCTCAAGAAAATTGATTTATGTTGAAAAATGAAAAAAAATGATTTAAACTAAGATGAAACAGCAATTATAATAAGTACATTTTAATTGAACCCCCCTTAAAAAAAAAATAAAAAAAATATGGCAAGTCAAGAATTCAGGGACTTAATGGGGTTTCACTATCTGGATGTTTCAGGACTCTGAGAGTGGCCCACTTGAATTTGTGAGCACAACAACAACAAAAAAAGATCCCTCGACAAACTGTACACACACCATCATTTCATGGAATAGTGGCTCTGACCATCGGGTGGCCACGCTTGCCGCATAAGGTGTTGGGGCTTCGCGCCATTTATACAAAGTATATACGAGCAGATTTGATCATTCAATGGAACTAATAGGTTAAAATTGAAATGATGTATAAATGCTGAAAATGATTGGCAAATGTTCTTATACCAGGTGATAAATAGAACTGATTTTAATTCTTAAAAACATGCAAGTCACATAACCTGTGTGTGGAAAAAGATACACACCACATACGCACTGCAAACGGAGTATGTGTGAAACAGAACTGGTTTTACTATAGAAGAGCCAGATTTTTTCATACAGACAGACAAAGTGACGCATACTGATATTTAAAAAGCAGAATGTGATATATATTGTAAAAATCAATAAAAACAAACTTTAAACCATAAAAAGCATACAGGCTGAAATGTTCAGTTTATTATTAACCATAGGCGGACTTTAATTTTTGTTTAATTTGTTTTATTCATAGCTCAGACAAAATCGTTGGCTCTGGTCTGGTCCCCCTAAAATCCACCTATGTTCTTAACACTTAACACTTGAAACAACTGAACTCAAAGTCTGGAAAAAGTAAAGAAATCTGGTAATGTCACCAACATCAGTATAAGCATATATTTTGCTTTCTGACTAATTTAATAATACTGTAGTATATCCAGTGTGCCAAAGTCCCCTTGCTAAAAACATTGCCTTGTTTTGTTGATGAGTTTGTGCAATAACTTTTAATGTATTTGCAGGAACACAGGGTGACGTAAAAAGGACAATGTCCCCCTTAGTGGTTCTATTGATTATTATAGGTAAATATCTACTCAAGCTTTTAATGTTTGTGCAACATATAGCACTTTCAAACATGTGTTTACATTCAGAAACACTGCAAAAATGGTCAAACTAAAGCTAAATATATCTCTTCCATCAGGATTGTTGGGGCCAACCTGTGAAAATCAAAAAAATGTGTCTGATTCAGGTAAAAACTAATTATCGGTCCTTGCCTACAGTGGGGAAATAACACCAGTAAATATTGTTGTTGTTGTTGAATACTTTTGAATTTGAAAATAAAAAAGTTTGGCATGATGCATAAAGAGTAAGTAATCTTTCTCTCACATCATCAGCAGTTTCACATCATACGACCTCATCAGACCAAAGAGTTATCAACAGGAACCAATTGAATGTAAGGTCATGGCACAGTCACAGTTTTTCAATATTCATTTAACATATTTTAAATGGCAGCATGTTTCTTTATTTATATAGAACAGAGCACTGGAAAATTGGCCTGTGGCCAATCGTACAGATATTAAAATTTTTAGGTAAGTGAGAAAATACCTAATCTAACATGTAACATATAATTTTCCAAAATCATCTTGAGAAGCTCTGTGGTCTTGATCATAGCAAAACAGAGCTGATCTGCTGTTTTAGCCCTGAGATCTCATAAATGATAATCAGGGGTGTATATATTGACTGATTTGAATTTTACAGTTAACATTGTTTGCCTAGACTCGGTGCATTTCTTTTGAACAAAATGAGTTTTTGTAATGCACAATACTATATGCTAATAATTTAATCTGTCAGGAAAGGACCACTTGTTATTTCCAGACAATACTGGTACCCCGTTTTAGAAATAGGTAAGGAATCAATTCAAAAATGTTGTAATTTAATTAATTCAATTAATGTTGTAATTAAACCCTAATGGAAAGCATGTATGGTAAACCCTAATGGTAAAGCATGATGACAGATATTCTTTATTATTTTCTAAATTCATACAAAGAAAGTTCTCTGTACTTGTAACCAGGTATGTCAATGTGTTCTTTTCATCTACATCTTTATGTAATATTCATTTCATTTCATTTTTCATTTTTTTGCAGCCATTAAAAAACCAAACCCCACATCCCCTGCAATCACCTTGGCCACAACACCAACACTCTCAAATACAACACAGTCATTCAACTCTGAGTCATTACCAGCTACAACAAGTATGTTGCCCACTTCATCTTTCCCAACAACTGCAGAAACAACCACTTTAGGGCCATCAACAACCAAAACAACAAAATCTACAATTTCAACAGAGCCCCTAACAACTAGCATTCAAGCACATACAAGCAAACAGACAACAACCTCAAGACAAATATCAGAAACAACAGAGTCATACATTTCGACACTAACAAAAGAAACCAATCCAACCACAACAATCGTACCAACTGCCAACCCAAGCCAGCCAACAACTATCACAAATTCCACAACATCAGTGCAACAAAAAACTGCCACTGCAAACAATGTACCATTAGACACCTCAAGGCAACTAACAGCCACCAAATCAACGGTGTCTGTATTTCCAGAAACAATCACTCCATCAACCACACCAGTAACTACTTCAATACAGCTAACAAACAACATAAACACAAGAAATATAGTCGGGAAACAAGAGGAAACTTCAACATCAGTGGGTACTACAACCAGTATCCACACAACAACTGTAATGGATGGATCAAATGCTCCAGAAGTAACAGGAACTGCCATTTCATCTGCAAATCTGCCAGCCACATCGGATTCCACTTCAACTTTATGGTCTACAGCGGCACCTGGAACAACAAGGGCAGCAACAACAACTCTAATACCTAAAACAGGTTTGACTAAATTTGTTATGACTATACACTTCTGTGCAAAAGTTTTTGTAAGAAGTCTCTATGGTCTCCATGTCTGCATTTATTTGATCAAAAATACAGCAAAGCAGTAATATTGTGAAATACTATTACGATTTAAAGTAACCTTTTTTTATTGTAATATATGTGACCCTGCCTGTGAAAACCCAGCTAAAGTCATTTTTTTGTGATTCAATGTTTTCTACATAAAATCATCCTACACAATGTAAAGAACATTCTGTGAAAATATAACCTTGATATCTTTAAAATTGACTAAGGCCATGTCAAAGATTTGCTAAAATTCGGGCTCAGAAAATCATATTTTTGAGAAATATACTTAAAAATAAGTTATTTGTTAAAACTGCAACACATTTGATCCATAGTTATCCTGCATATGTGCTTTATAACACATTAAAGCTGAGATTCTCCCCTTTTTAGTGATATACTGTATGACACATCAGTGGAAAAATTCTTAAAGTTTTGTAAAACACGTCTATTTATTATGATGTGCATGTCCAAAAAGCTAAAAGCATAAACACATTGAAATGAATGGGGGTACCACAAGAGCTTGATCGTAGCAACAATTACCATGTCAATTCAGTGGAATGATTTGTATAACTTTATTAGTAAAATGTAATATCAGTGAAATGTCAATAATATATAAATTAAATAACATAACATTTCTCATTCTCTGAAATTATCATTCTCTTACTGGGCCACGGTGTAACTGAGTAAATCTGGAGTAAAAAATAAATAAATAAATAAAATTTCAAGGGATAGTTTACCCAAAAACTACAATTCTGTCATCATTTACTCACTCTGATGTTGTTCCAAACCTGTATGAGTTTCTTTCTTCTGCTGAACACAAAATAAGATATTTTAAAGAATGTTTGTAACCAGACAGTTGACAGCACCCATTGACTTCCATAGATGCCACCAACTGTCTGGTTACCAACATTCTTTAAAATATCTTATTATTAACGGAAGCAAGAAACTTATACAGGATTGGAATAACATGAGGGTGAGTATGAGTATGAGTAAATCATTTTTGGGTGAACTATCCCTTTAACAGGTCAGTCTCAAACTTTGTACACATTCTAAAATTGTCTAGATGCAAAATAAAATCCTGAGTGACAGCAACTCTCCCTCCTTGAAAAATAAAGAACACTTTTCCCCATTGAAATACTTGCAGTTGCAAGAGAAACTGATTTTCAGTTTCACATCTGGACTTCCAGCATTCGAAGCAAATTCTTCTTGCTGGTGTTCCCTCTTCATGTTCGCCAGACAAATAGCTTGGGGTTCAATCACCAAAACTGGCTTGTCCTCCTCATCATGTTGGTCACTGCCTGAAAAAGCAAAGATCATTTTTTTCAATTCAAAGCAAGATACCTAAAAACATGATTGTGTAACATGCAAGAATGGGAAATGGGTTTAATTTCACATTTAAAATGGATAATGAAGCATTTTATATGAAAATATCAGAAAATATTTTTACAGTTTAGTCAGACTGGATCTGATTAATTGAGGGGAGGGCATATAGGAATAAGAAACAGCCTATAGGTGGTAAGCAGACTTCAATTCAGAGTGTAATGAGACAAATAAACATAATGTCATAAACGTAATGAATTTAAACTGACTCAATCCCCATCAACAAATGTAATAAACATTTAAATCCACTATTTTTGCATCACAGATATGTGTTAGCATTACATTGGTTGGACACTGACAGTATACATTTACATATTTAGCATAAAAAAATAATAACAAATTACCGTCAAATTCCTCGTCAGTTTCGTCAAAGAATGTGTCCTGTTCATCATCACAATCATCCTCCAGAAAATAATCCGCAATAAAACCGGTTAAATCATAATTTAGGGCAATTCCACCGAGATTAATATCAAGCAAGCTGTTTAAGCAAGCAGCTATTTTCCGTTCCTGCTCATACTTCGGTGTCGCCGGCGAAGCCATGGCCATGTCAGATGTCAAAACAACGCATTAACGTTACCATCCAGCAAATAACACGTTGTACGCCAAAAATGTCCTTAAAATAAGTTTAATATTATTGGCAGAATACTAAGCTACAAAACAAATAAATTGGCTATGACAAGAAAAAATCACCAGACATCTAAACGCGGCTGACATCTCTCTCTTTTTTTTTCATTGTGTTGACCTGATTACCGGCGCTCGCGGATTGATATTAAAGTCTGTTGTTACTCTTTCTAATAGAAAAGACACAGAAAAGAAGTTCCTGAACCGAATGATATACGAATCAGCAGTGTTGTTGCGCGAAATAAACCCAGAGACGATTGAAATCAATGTTCCCTTTCGAACGGTCACTTCGTATTGCGTAGCTATACGCAGTGGGGAAACTCCTTTTCCTCGATTTACTGAAGCTTTTATTTAAAACGCATTTGCAGCTGCACAGCTAGCATATTGAGCATCTGGCTCGCTCATAGGCTGTGCTGCAGCAACTGCACAAACCAATGGCGGGCGCCTCTGACCTGTAAGTTAACCAATGAGCATCACTACACGTCAGAGCTCCCCAAAGGGGCGTGGCCTAAGCCTATATCAGAGCCCCGAAAGCGCCATTATAGCAGATTTTCACTCCTTCAGCGACAACTGCATGTCCCTGACCGAATACTGCAAGCTTCGTCGTAGAAAAGCCCTTCAGTTTGAGCGAGCATTCTTCAGCGGACTACGCCCTTCTGCCGTTTTCCCCTGACGCCGTCTCACCTGTGGCCATCCGGCGACGACGACGTTATATCCTTTACAAAATGTCTAGTTCATCCTGCGGCACGTGCGGACTCAAGCTGCACCAGGCCGATGGACAAGCGAGTTGCATTTCTTGTCTGGGCACGGCCCACGTGGAAAATGCACTCTCGGCTGGCGGATGTGAGGCCTGCGAAAGCATGCCGATCTCCGTGCTGCGAGCGCGGCTAGCTCTCTTACAAGACGGCGATGCCACGTCACCTGCGCTTCCCTTCCCGGCACTACTTCAGCCGCGGAAGAAGAATCGCCGCAGCCAAAGGCCCCCCGAGAACATGGAGGTAAGCGAACGCACGCCGGCCTTGTCCCCACGTGCTTCGCCTTCTCCGGAGACGACGCCATCTCCTGTTCTTTTTGACAGAGACCAGCGCCCCCCCAGCCACGTGGCGGGCCTGGTCTCATTTGGAGGATTGAGCGACCACGAGGACAGCCTGTCGATCGCTGCTTCCGAGGAGGAATGACCGGGCTCTCTCGACCCCACCAGAACTTCTCAGTCTTCTGACATTTCAGCGACCAGGACCAACTCCGACGCCGAAATGCTTCGGATCCTGACGAAGGCCGTCGCAGACCTCAACCTAGAGTGGGCCTCGCCCGAGGAGCCGCCTCGTAGTCGGTTAGATGGCTGGTTTCTCTCGGGGCGCCAGCAGGCCCCTCGGCATAGACCAGCGCCATTTTTCCCCGAGGTCCACGAGGAGCTGACTAAGGCGTGGCGTGCACCTTACTCAGCACGGGTGGGTTCATCTGTTTCCGCGACACTCTCTTCTGTAGACGGTGCAGCGGAAAAAGGCTATGAGTGTTTGCCGCCCCTCGAGGAGGCCGTGGCAGCTCATTTATGCCCGAACACGGCGGCTAGCTGGCGAGCTAGAGCTACCCACCCCAACAAACCCTGCAGAACCACTTCAGCCCTCGCTGGACGCGCATATTCCGCCTCTGGCCAGGCTGCAGCGGCTCTACACACCATAGCTGTGCTACAAGTCTACCAGGCAAAGCTCCTCCAGACAATGGACAAGGTTGGCCCGAACCCCGAGGCCTTCAGCGATTTGAGAAGCGCGACGGACCTAGCCTTACGAGCTACAAAGGCTACAGCACAGGCCATAGGTAAGAGCATGGCGAGCTTGGTTGTTTTAGAGTGCCACCTCTGGCTTAATCTGACCGAGATTAAGGAGACGGACAAGACGCGCTTTCTCGATGCCCCCGTTACCAGCGCTGGCCTCTTCGGCCCTGCGGTTAAGGGGTTTTCGGAGAGATTCACTGAGGCACAGAAGGCGTCCCAGGCCATGCGACACTTCTTGCCGAAGCGCTCCAGCTCAGCGTCCAGCAAGACCAAGCCAGCTTCTTCGCCGCATCCAGCCAGGCCGGCGAAGCAGGTATCTCAGCCCCGCCCTGCAGCGGATACCTTCCGCCAGCCGAGACCGGCTAAGCGCTACCCGATGCCCCGGCGCCAAGGCCCGCGGCCCATCGGAGTGAGCGACCCGGTTCCGCCGAAGTCGTCCTAGCAAGGAGAAAGAGAGAGGGTTCGTGTCTCGCGCTTGCCGGACCGCCCTCGAAAAAGCTCTCACTACTTCCTGCAGCTCCCTGTTTAGCTCAGGCGGCTGGGGATTTTATTATTGTAAACAGGCCCGCAGCAGTGAGCGCGCCTATACAAACAAATGCCGTTTTCACGGCGACCCAAATAAAGCACAAAAAGAGTATGTTTCACAATCACAACCCATGGTTTCACAGTCCCCCTACACTAGGTGGCCCCCTCCATGTTGTAACACTGTCTTCCCCACAGTTAAAAGCTTGTACAGTCAGTCAAACACTCAATATGTGCACAAATCACAATATAAGGGTAGTGAGTCCCCTCATGGTAGGCGACTCATCCCAAACAGTGGTTCGATCCCTAGCCACAAGGGTGCAGGCCTGGCAAGCCATCCCCAGTGTGTCGAGTTGGGTTATAAACATTATAAAGCGAGGTTACTCGCTCCAATTTGCTCGCAGACCCCCAAAATTTCAGGCGGTTGTCGAGTCTTCAGTAAGAAGCAGCATGGGTCACGTGCTTCAAGCCAAAGTACAGAATCTGTTAGCAAAAGGGGCGATAGAGTTAATCCCTCCCGCGCAAACACATTCGGGGTTTTACAGCCGTTATTTTCTGATTCCGAAAAAAGACGGCAGTCTCAGACCCATATTAGATTTGCGACACTTGAACAAAGCTCTCATGAAACGGCCGTTCAAGATGTTGACTATCAAACACATCCTCGCACAAATTCGCCCGGGGGACTGGTTTGTAACAATGGATCTGAAAGACGCATACTTTCACATTCAGATAGACCCTCGTCACAGGCCATTCTTGAGATTCGCCTTCGAGGGGCAAGCTTATCAGTACACGGTTCTGCCTTTCGGCCTGGCCCTGGCACCCCGTACATTCACGAAATGTATGGATGCAGCGCTTTCTCCTCTGAGACATCAGGGAGTTCGCGTGATGAATTATCTTGACGACTGGCTGGTGCTGGCACAGTCGAGAACAGAGCTAATAGCGCACAGGGATTTGATTCTCGGCCATTTGAAATACCTGGGTCTCACAATCAATGTTACCAAGAGCAAACTGACACCCAGCCAGAGTGTAGTCTTTCTGGGCACAGTTTTAGACTCTGTGACGATGACAGCGCGGCTCACACGAGAGCGCGCGCTCTCAGTGCAGACGCTGGCAGCCTCGTTCAGAGCGCGCGAGTGCGCGCCCCTGAGAAAATTTCAGAGACTTCTCGGTCTCATGGCAGCGGCATCGTCAGTACTCTGTATGGGACTACTGCGCATGCGCCTGCTGCAGCACTGGCTGAAGCGTCGGGTGCCAACCCATGCGTGGCAGTCCAGCAGCCTGCGCATCATGGTGAATCACGGTTGTTTAAGAGCCCTGGTTCCCTGGTGAGCTCAGGACTGGTACCTCAAGGGTGTGACTATGGGGGTAGTTTCCAGAAGGAAAGTGGTGTTCACAGACGCATCCAACCTGGGTTGGGGTGCTGTGCACGAGGGCAAGCCTGTCTCCGGCCTCTGGTCGAGCACGGAGCAGAGCTAACATATCAACTGTCTGGAGATGAAGGCGGTTGGTTTGGCCCTGAAAGCTTTTCTCCCAAACCTAAAAAGTCATCATGTCCTGGTCCGCTCGGACAACATGTCAGTGGTGGCTTACATAAATCGCCAGGGCGGCATCAGGTCGGGAAGCCTGTATGCCATGGCGAGAGACCTCCTCATATGGGCGCAGAACAATCTGTGCTCTCTGAGAGCAATGCATATTCCGGGTGTTCAGAATCTGGGCGTGGATATGCTGTCACGGGGCAACACTCCCCCAGGCGAGTGGTCCCTGAACTCACAGACGGTTTGATATGGAGTGTGTTCGGAGAAGCCGAAATAGACCTTTTCGCTTCGAGATCCAACACTCATTGCAAAATGTTCTTCTCGAAAAGCAGGGACGCGTTGACCCATTGTTGGCCCAACCGCCCCCTTTATGCCTTTCCCCCTGTCTCGATGATTCCACAAGTCTTAAAGAGGGTCAGGGAGAGCGGGTGCCCAGTCCTGCTGGTGGCCCCTCTCTGGAGATCCAGACCGTGGTTTCCGGAGCTGATTCAGCTGTCAGACACAGCTCCTTGGCCTGTTCCAATGAGGAAAGACCTCCTCTCTCAGGCCAAGGGAACGATATGGCATCCGCGACCCGATTTATGGGCCCTCCATGTATGGCCCCTAAACGGGTACCTGGGGACCTCCCCGGAAAAATTCTAAACACTATCTCAGAAGCTAGGGCCCCGTCGACTAGGCGCTTATATGCTTTGAAATGGTCAGTATTTTCCAGCTGGTGCTTGAAAAACTGTGTGGACCCGGAGTCATGTGAGGTGGCTGTGGTACTCTCCTTCCTGCAGGAGCTGTTGGACGCGGGTCGCTCCCCGTCCACGCTCAAAGTGTATGTGGCAGCTATTGCAGCGCATCATGCTCTGGTGGCTGGCCAGTCGATAGGAAGAGATGGGTTGGTGGTGAGTTTTTTGAAGGGCGCGAGGAGGATGAACCCCTCCAGACCCCCTTCTGTGCCTCTCTGGGACCTCTCATTGGTCCTGAGGGCCTTAAAAGGGCCACCATTTGAACCGCTTCAGTCGGCTGATTGAAGCCTCTCTCGCTAAAGACTGCTCTCCTGTTGGCACTGGCATCTATCAAGCGAGTAGGAGATTTGCAGGCGCTCTCTGTGAGTCCTTCATGTTTAGAGTTTGGTCCAGGTGACACGAAGGTCATCCTCAAACCCAGGCATGGTTATGTTCCTAAAGTGCTCTCAACGCCGTTCAGAGCACAGGTCATTACGTTATTAGCTCTTCCCCCTTCTGCGGAGGATGGGGAGGTTAATCTTCTCTGCCCTGTCAGAGCACTGAGAATCTATCTGGAGTGTTCTGCGTCTTTCAGACAGTCAGAACAGCTTTTTGTTTGCTTTGGTGGTCGGTCCAAGGGCGATCCAGTCACTAAGCAAAGATTGTCTAGATGGATTGTGGATGTTATCTCTATGGCTTATACCTCGCTGGGTCAGGTTTGCCCTATAGGTATTAGGGCCCATTCGACTACAGCCATGGCTTCGTCGTGGGCGTGGTCATATGGGTTTCCCATTCAAGATATTTGTGATGCGGCCGGCTGGTCCTCGCCTTCCACATTTATGAAATTTTATAACATGGAAGTGCCTTCGTTGCAAGCGAAGGTATTGGCGATATGATGAAGGCCCGGCGGTTTGCCGGGTCTCATCTACATTGTACTGTGCATATCATAAGCTCACACATATATAAAACCCGCTTGCTGGTAAAAATGTTTATTATGCTGATAGCCCTGACGGTGTCTGGGTTAATTTGGTATATTATATTAACACATATATTTTATAAGGCCCGACGGTGTCTGGTCTAATATATATATATATACATATATAAATGGTTTCGGGCTTGTCCTGGACTCAGGGGTCCTGAGTTCAGTGGCGGCGGTTATTTTGGTGCGGCGTTTTGCAGGGTGTCCCCACTGCGTATAGCTACGCAATACGAAGTGACCGTTCGAAAGGGAACTACTCGGTTACTATCGTAACCTCAGTTCCCTGAGATAGGGAACGAGTATTGCGTAGCCAGCCGCACGGTATAACCGGGGGAGTTGTCGCTTCAGTCGCGAAACCTGCTATAATGGCGCTTTCGGGGCTCTGATATAGGCTTAGGCCACTCCCCTTTGGGGAGCTCTGACGTGTAGTGATGCTCATTGGTTACAGGTCAGAGGCGCCCGCGCCATTGGTTTGTGCAGTTGCTGCAGCACAGCCTATGAGCGAGCCAGACGCTCAATGTGCTAGCTGTGCAGCTGCAAATGCGTTTTAAATAAAAGCTTCAGTAAATCGAGGAAAAGGAGTTTCCCCACTGCGTATAGCTACGCAATACTCGTTCCCTATCTCAGGGAACTGAGGATATGATAGTAACCGAGTAGTTTAGGAAGAGCCACGTCCGGGGTTTTTTTTGCGCAAAAGTATAACGTAGTGTCAATAAAATCATTAATTTCAGTATTTATCATGTTATAAATGAAAATGTAAGTATTGCATCTCAAAATCATTGGTATAATCTATCATTTACAGCAATAAACACACATGGACTATTTTTGTCATTTTTATGGCTATGACTACTTTTACGCTCGTTAACTCATAATTCGATTCTGCGACTTTAGCCGGGGTTTCACAGGTGGGTTCACATATTTTAAAATGTATTCCTGTGATGGCAAAGCTGAATTTTCAGCAACATTACTCCAGTCTTCAGTGTGATCCTTCAGAAATCATTTTAAGAAATCATTGCTCGAGAAACATTTCTTTTTAACTTTTATTTTTTTAGTATTCTCTTATGAATAGAAATTTCAAAAGAGCAGCATTTATTTGAAACATTTTTTTTTTCTGTAGCAATGAATAAATGTTTTTGAATCAGACTAAAAAGGTTAAGGGCCCTATCATACACCCGGCACATTGAGGCACCAGGTACAACGCAAGTGTTTTTTGCTAATTTCAGCCTGACGCAGTTATCATTTTCACGTCCTGCGCCTTGTTTAAATAGTTGACGCGTTGCTATTTTTAGGCAACTGAGGGTGCTTTCACACCTGCCTCATTTAGTTCGGTTGAATCACACTTGGGTGCGCACCAAAAGCGTACCAAACAAGCATACCGAGACCACCTCTAGGTCTCAGTACGCTTTGAAACGAACTCTGGAGTGGTTTGTTTGTGGTGAGAATGTGATCCGACCTTGAACAGTACCAACTGCCAAAGAACTGCACATTTTTGGATTGAACCAGTTGCTGTAGTCAGCTGCGCTGTGCATTATGGGATGAGGAGAAATGTTTGTTGACAGTTTGCACTTTAAGCATGGCAGCTCACAGACAAACTTGGAGTTGTGAGGAGGTGCGGAGCCTGACATTATTTTCGAGCCGCATCCTCGCTTCATTCTGTTGTAAAGTTTTTCTTTCTTCAAAGTAGAGACCAGTGAGACAGTTGGGATCACGTTCAAACAGAAGTATTCTTTATTGAGCGCGGCTGTGGATTCGTCCAACAAAATCTAATCTAACATAACTTTACATGGTATCTTATAGGCATTTTAGGAGGAGGGACTTTTGGGGGTGGAGACAAATTCAAACAAAGCATGTAAATGAGTATTCAGGTTAAGGTAACACCCTAGACTGAGGGTCTAGCCAATCCTAACAAAAGGTGAGATTCTCAGTGAATCATTCATGTGCTAATCCCATCAGTTCTGAGTGATACTGGGACTCAAAGAGCCATTAAAGACAATGAGGAGAAAACAGGAAAGGCAACTTTGCTGAGCAGAATCATTATCTTACCCTTAAACACTAAATACAATATTCTTTACCGTGATGTTATGTAAGGAAGCATATTTGAAATAGATTCTTAAATTTGATTCCTTCAGTCCCCTCTTTGAGAGTTCTTAAAAACTCTCACAAAAATACAAATTTAGACACATAAAGTTCATTCTTGTAACTGGTGTAAGTTACAGGCACATATAACTTGCTCTGTGTTGTTCATCTGTAATTGCATGCTGACACAGAAACAAAACATGCAATTTAGGGTCCGTGAATTTTCTGCGTTGTGTATTTTTCATTTTCTTTGGTGATAGTTCGTTCAGCAGTGGGTCTGGTTGTCTTCTTGAGGTTGGGGCTTCATACGCAGATGAGACGGTCGCTGCATATGGATCTCGGAAAAGCCATCAAGTTTTATCTGCACACTGTAAGACAGAAAACAGAAAAACAGAGAGCAGTATTTCTTCAAAACACTACGGTTGTAGCAGTTTAAACACTATGGTTCTATCGTTTTCAGAGTCTACTGTTGTCGTTTCATTCTTTCCCTATTTCTTAATTTATTTGACACCTATGGACCAGTGAGGTAAGGATGGAATAAATCGGGAAAGGCCTATGAGGTAGTGTCTTCACCCTGGGTTCACCCCCGAACGCCTGTTGCGTTCAGTTCTTCCCAGGTCACCTCACTTGTCCGTGTCCTATTCTGTCCCTGTGTTGTGTATGAGAACAGTGTGTGAGAAAATTGGCACATTTCCATTCTCCAGTGAAACATCAGTCCTAATAAACATCATTAACAGAGGATGGTGTCTGATTGTAATGTTCTGCAGTATAACATTTAAGGCTGTGAGTATACTGAATGTCCCCCAAACAAAAGCTGAGACAGTCACTTTCCTTTTGTTCTATTAAACAAAAATAAGTCTTTCATCTTTGTTGTGAGTTACTGGGGAAATTAAGCACTCACAGCCTCAATGGTTAACACCGTATCAAGTTGCCCCACGAGTTTAACGAGGAGGGGAGGGGCTGCTTCAGAATATCAAGCAGGCTAAGCAGAAGCTGGTTAACCTTGTTAACTTCTTTAAAGTTCTTTTTGTTTTTCCTACATTCTTTTCCAAAATGTCCGTGCTTGCCACAGTAAGAACAACTGGCTTCTCTAGGACTTTTGCGTTTCTTTGGCTTCTCTGAGTTGACCTTAACAGAAACTGCTGCAATTCTTACTCTCTCTTTGACATCAGAATCTCTTTCCCAAATAGCTAAACTGTCCAAGTTGTCTTCCAGGGTTCTCGTACACCATGTGATGTTTAAGTAAGGCAACGCCTTTCTGTGTTCTGGCAAAAGACAATGAAACCATGTGCGAACCAAAGGGCCATTATCACCTAACACCTTCTCTGGTGTGTCTGCAATTCCACTGTACACTGAAGCTACCTGACAGAATCGTTCTGTGTACTCACAAACAGTTTCACCCTTCTTTTGTACACAATTAGTAATTTTCGACCAATCGATTTTGGGTCCTAAGATATTCTTTAGGATTTTCAAAACACCTTCTCTCAAATCGCCTTTACTGACATGTTGCAGTTCGGAAGTAACAGCAGACTCAAAACTGTTGAATTCAGATTCAGTTAGAATTTGTGATATCAGCTGTGTAACTTCTGCAAACGACATGTCATAAAGATGCATTTTACTGATCAATGCTTTCCTAAATTCAGAAAAATGTCTTTGCACTGATGGCAAACTTTCAGCAATTCTCTCGATATCTTTAGGTCCTAGAGATGTTTTGACTGCTTGTGGCTGCAATATGGGGGTTGCAAATGAAACTGTATCAACACCTTTTCCCTGAGGCTTTTGTCTAGCTACGCACACTTCAACTGCATTTACATCTGCATTGACATTGTCCTCTATACTATCAAAAGACTGTAAATCAGGATAGCTTTCATCTGACTGTTGGTCTTCTAAATCACATTTGGTTGAGGCTTTGTTATGGCCCACCTTTGTCTTGAGACAGGACATGTGAGTCTGCAATTGTTTGTTCTGATCGTTTAACGTAGCAATACAACGAGCTTGTTCTTGTGCAATGGATAAGTTAAATTCTCTGTGACAACAGATAATGGCTTTCACATCGTTCTTGCGAATACTTTCTCCTAGTACCTTCTTACAATCTTCAATTGACCACACTTTGTCGGCATCAATGCCAAATTTCTTTGTTAAATTCAATCTGACTTTCTCAGTCACAATGGAGTCCATGTGCTCTGATAACAAAGACTTGAATTCACTATCTGTCCAAAAAGGTGTAATCTGTCTAGTACTTTTCCTAAACATTTTGTGAATTTCTGTTACCACAAACAAACACTAAAAAAAACTTCTCTCTACTGTCTTGCAAACAGAGGGTACAATCTTATTAGCACATGAGGCTAAATCTTCTCTAGCTTACAAAGGTCTTCTTCTAGCAAGAGCATACACACAATATTAACATGTAACTGTTAATCTTCCCTGCCAACAACAGAGGATCAATTTCATCTCTAAAAGAAAACTTTTTAGAGGCTTATCTTTAGTTAACCAAACTCTACAGCTGTTTGTTAACTACTTCTCTGAATGGCGCAGAGGAAAACATTTGTACTGGTCTGCATTGGTTCTTTGAATGGAGTGAAACTCACAAGTCTTTGGTTGTACAGAAAACATTCGTCTGGAACTCAGTCAGCTTTATTGAGATCTTTGAGCTTGAAGTTTTCAATCTGGAGGAAGCTGGAAAGATTCAGTCTGGCAATCTTTGTCAGTTCTTTTGTTGAGCTTTAAGATTCAGTTCTTTGAGTTTCCTTCTTCTCCATCCGGGTCACGGCACCATCTGTTGTAAAGTTTTTCTTTCTTCAAAGCAGAGACCAGTGAGACAGTTGGGATCACGTTCAAACAGAAGTATTCTTTATTGAGCGCGGCTGTGGATTCGTCCAACAAAATCTAATCTAACATAACTTTACATGGTATCTTATAGGCATTTTAGGAGGAGGGACTTTTGGGGGTGGAGACAAATTCAAACAAAGCATGTAAATGAGTATACAGGTTAAGGTAACACCCTAGACTGAGGGTCTAGCCAATCCTAACAAAAGGTGAGATTCTCAGTGAATCATTCGTGTGCTAATCCCATCAGTTCTGAGTGATACTGGGACTCAAAGAGCCATTAAAGACAATGAGGAGAAAACAGGAAAGGCAACTTTGCTGAGCAGAATCATTATCTTACCCTTAAACACTAAATACAATATTCTTTACCGTGATGTTATGTAAGGAAGCATATTTGAAATAGATTCTTAAATTTGAATCCTTCAATTCTCAAATATTATTGTTTGTCTAAAGTGGTGTAGACAAACTATATAATAAAATATGACCAAGGATACAATCAGCCCACGCAGTCGTCTCTCCATAGTAAACAGCGGCGTGTTGTCTGCCAGATTTTCCACCTCTTTGTTTACTTCGGGGAGTTCTGTTGGAATTTTCCCGCACATTAATTCTGACCAAACGAAGTGCAGTTATGGAAATGCATTCAAGACACATCTGGCCAATGAGTGATGTGGATGTTGTCACGTGACTGCATTTTGGTTCGTTTTATCGACTCATAAACTGATTCGGACCAGAGCGATCAGTGTGGTGTGAAAAGGAACCAAAACGCCTGAAAAACGCTACTAAGTAGGCTAACATTATTCGCCCTTGGTCCGGACCAAATGAACCGAACTACAGATGTGAAAGCACCCTGAAATAGACTGACCAACTGAAACCTGGGGCCCTATTTTAACAATCTAAGAGCATGGTATAACGGCTCCTGAATGTTTTCTCCAAAACAGAAAAACCACGATGTCTTCTATATTTAATGTCTTCCTCTCAAGAATCAGGACAATCAACATCACAAACATCAAATGGACACCGTGAAAAAACTGAAAATAAACAAATTACAATCAAATTCGTGATGAAGTGATTTTGCCATGACGTCGTTCGATATATAGCTTATTAAACTGAAATCAATACACACAGTACCTTAAATTATAAATAAACGATAACCAAGACATATGCAAACATACCGTGTGTTTTCCAATCAGGATTCAGGAGACATTAGGAGACCTTTTCTGATTTCTCTTCTTAATTTTACACCTCTTAATTTGTGTGCGACACCTCCTGTTTCTATGTTTTTTCTTTTCTGGTGTTCACGCAAAAAATTTAATCACATGACCAGTACGTCTTATGTTATTCATTTTCTCCAGTAGGTGTCACTATTGCCAAACTAGCATGCAAATCAAATATACAATTCTCAAATAAGTATTAAAGTATTACACAACATTTATAAAACAAAACAAACAAATAAAACAAAAACTTTCAAAAGTGAAAAATATTCAGCAAGAAAATACACTATCTGCGACAGCTACACATGGTCTAAAACGCATGGCGCAAGTGCACTTTAGACACAACAGAGCACAACGCGTGCAGCAGCACAGAAATTAGCCAAATATTAAAAATAAAAGGATTACAATGTAAAAGATTAATATTGTGTACATAAAGATATTTTATAGCTTGTCCTGTAGATGGTCTGCTTGTGTTGTGCCCCTGAAAAGGGGAAGAAGATTAAAATCACAGAAAACTCGTGCTCGCTGTTTCTCCTTGTTCACGCAGACCAGAACAATCGATCGTCCAACTTATCGTGCCAATTAACTGATTACAGATAAACTCAGAATAACTATAAACTACATATTTATATTTTATAGACTTTTCTACATATTCAAAATAGCAAATATATATATATATAATTATATATTACAGTGTACACAGACTTATGCATTTTTAAAATACACGTTCCTTTTCAATCTGTCACACTTGCACATCTTAACCTTGCGCACGAGCAGATCCGTTTACTCGCTAGAGAAACGTTCAGTCTTTCTGCTTTCCGCCATGTAAGTAGCAACCCGCCATGGCGCAAGCGCAACTGGCTTTTAAAGGGAATGGGAGATGAGACTCTGATTGGTTTGTTGCACGTTACGCCCAAAACACACGCATTACTCATTTTCCCGTCGGTATACTTGCAAAAGTGGATTCGGACATGCCTTAAGTGCACTTTAGACCATGCGCTTAGATCATTAAAATAGGGCCCTAGGTATGTTATTCCTTCACTGCTAGCGGCAACAATTACCTTTGAGACAAGGTCATTAAAATAACTTTTTTTTTTACTTGAAATACCATATTAATGTAAGCCTTTTCGAATAAAATGGCAAGTGCTGAACTGCCCTAGTTAAGCGAGTGAGATAATTACATATTACGCTGAGCTGCAGGAAGAGCAGATAGAAATTTTTGGGGTTTGCTATTTTTGCATTCTTTTCATGGCAGGGCAGTTAATAATGAATGTATGGTGCTGGAAAACAAAAGCAACATCAAGCAAAGTATTGTTTGAAAGAACATTGATAAAAGAACATTTTCACAACAACATAAAAAGAGTTTATTACTGATTACTACCAAAACTGTTACACTAAATTATTTGAATGTTATTATTGTACACTAACCTGTTGCTCATTTGCTTTACCTATAGAGGTCATGGCAACACTTCAGCCTACACAAACAGTAGCTACAACAGAGGCAGTGACAATCTTCCCAGTACAATCTGCAATAAAATCAACGACGCAGTCAGCAATAACAGAGGCATCATCACCTCAAGTCACAGCAGAACCATTACCAGCCAAAACAGATTCAATAACACCAAGTGAAACAACAGTGTCTGCATCAGAAACGGTACCACCAACAACAAAAATACCAGCATCTCGTGCTCTTTTTACAGCTGCAGAGGCAACAAGTACAACTACTTCATCAACAGGAGCAACATTAGCAACTGCACTGGGCACAACCACAGCAGCAACTGTTAGAAATGAACCGGAAACAACCAAGACTACACTAGCTGAGGGTTCATCTACTGGATTACATTCTATGGCAGTAGATACACTGACAACAACAACAGCCCAGGCAGAGTCTGTTACTGCACCCAAAGCTTCAACATTGGTACCAGAAGCATCTCAAGTCACAACAGAACCTTCACCAGCCCAAACAGAAACTACAACATTAATGTCGATGAAGCCAGTTACAGCGTCTAATACCTCAGAGGTCTCCACCACTGTCAAAAAAGTGACAGAAGAACCTACAACACATGCTGATATGGGTTCTTCATCAGCAGGACAAACTACATTAAGAGCATCTGGTACAACAGTATCAACACTTACTCCCACTACAGCTGCACCAATAACAGAGGAATCATCACCTCTAACTGAAGCAGGTGAAGTAAAGACAACAGCTGCAGGAACATCCAAAACTACAGAATCATCTGCAGAAGCTCCAACATTGTTAGTGCCAACAACAAGTGCAACTACTGCAGCATCAGCAGGAGTGACATCAGCATTGCCAGCAACTGTATCTGGGACAACCACAGCATCAACCATCAGAAATGAACCAGAAACAACCAAGACTACACTAGCTGAGGGTTCATCTACTGGACTACATTCTATGGCAGTAGATACACTGACAACAACAACAGCCCAGGCAGAGTCTGTTACTGCACCCAAAGCTTCAACATTGGTACCAGAAGCATCTCAAGTCACAACAGAACCTTCACCAGCCCAAACAGAAACTACAACATTAATGTCGATGAAGCCAGTTACAGCGTCTAATACCTCAGAGGTCTCCACCACTGTCAAAAAAGTGACAGAAGAACCTACAACACATGCTGATATGGGTTCTTCATCAGCAGGACAAACTACATTAAGAGCATCTGGTACAACAGTATCAACACTTACTCCCACTACAGCTGCACCAATAACAGAGGAATCATCACCTCTAACTGAAGCAGGTGAAGTAAAGACAACAGCTGCAGGAACATCCAAAACTACAGAATCATCTGCAGAAGCTCCAACATTGTTAGTGCCAACAACAAGTGCAACTACTGCAGCATCAGCAGGAGTGACATCAGCATTGCCAGCAACTGTATCTGGGACAACCACAGCATCAACCATCAGAAATGAACCAGAAACAACCAAGACTACACTAGCTGAGGGTTCATCTACTGGACTACATTCTATGGCAGTAGATACACTGACAACAACAACAGCCCAGGCAGAGTCTGTTACTGCACCCAAAGCTTCAACATTGGTACCAGAAGCATCTCAAGTCACAACAGAACCTTCACCAGCCCAAACAGAAACTACAACATTAATGTCGATGAAGCCAGTTACAGCGTCTAATACCTCAGAGGTCTCCACCACTGTCAAAAAAGTGACAGAAGAACCTACAACACATGCTGATATGGGTTCTTCATCAGCAGGACAAACTACATTAAGAGCATCTGGTACAACAGTATCAACACTTACTCCCACTACAGCTGCACCAATAACAGAGGAATCATCACCTCTAACTGAAGCAGGTGAAGTAAAGACAACAGCTGCAGGAACATCCAGAACTACTGAATCATCTGCAGGAGCCCCAACATTGTTAGTGCCAACAACAAGTGCAACTACTGCAGCATCAGCAGGAGTGACATCAGCATTGCCAGCAACTGTATCTGGGACAACCACAGCATCAACCATCAGAAATGAACCAGAAACAACCAAGACTACACTAGCTGAGGGTTCATCTACTGGATTACATTCTATGGCAGTAGATACAGTGACCACAACAACAGCCCTGGCAGAGTCTGTTACTGCACCCAAAGCTTCAACATTGGTACCAGAAGCATCTCAAGTCACAACAGAACCTTCACCAGCCCGAACAGAAACTACAACATTAATGTCGATGAAGCCAGTTACAGCGTCTAATACCTCAGAGGTCTCCACCACTGTCAAAAAAGTGACAGAAGAACCTACAACACATGCTGATATGGGTTCTTCATCAGCAGGACAAACTACATTAAGAGCATCTGGTACAACAGTATCAACACTTACTCCCACTACAGCTGCACCAATAACAGAGGAATCATCACCTCTAACTGAAGCAGGTGAAGTAAAGACAACAGCTGCAGGAACATCCAGAACTACTGAATCATCTGCAGGAGCCCCAACATTGTTAGTGCCAACAACAAGTGCAACTACTGCAGCATCAGCAGGAGTGACATCAGCATTGCCAGCAACTGTATCTGGGACAACCACAGCATCAACCATCAGAAATGAACCAGAAACAACCGAGACTACACTAGCTGAGGGTTCATCTACTGGATTACATTCTATGGCAGTAGATACAGTGACCACAACAACAGCCCTGGCAGAGTCTGTTACTGCACCCAAAGCTTCAACATTGGTACCAGAAGCATCTCAAGTCACAACAGAACCTTCACCAGCCCGAACAGAAACTACAACATTAATGTCGATGAAGCCAGTTACAGTGTCTAATACCTCAGAGGTCTCCACCACTGTCAAAAGAGTGACAGAAGAACCAACAACACACGCTGATATGGGTTCTTCATCAGCAGGACAAACTACATTAAGAGCATCTGGTACAACAGTATCAACACTTACTCCCGCTACAGCAGCACCAATAACAGAGGAATCATCACCTCTAACTGAAGCAGGTGAAGTAAAGACAACAGCTGCAGGAACATCCAGAACTACTGAATCATCTGCAGGAGCCCCAACATTGTTAGTGCCAACAACAAGTGCAACTACTGCAGCATCAGCAGGAGTGACATCAGCATTGCCAGCACCTGTATCTGGGACAACCACAGCATCAACCATCAGAAATGAACCAGAAACAACCAAGACTACACTAGCTGAGGGTTCATCTACTGGACTACATTCTATGGCAGTAGATACAGTGACCACAACAACAGCCCAGGCAGAGTCTGTTACTGCACCCAAAGCTTCAACATTGGTACCAGAAGCATCTCAAGTCACAACAGAACCTTCACCAGCCCGAACAGAAACAACAACATTAATGTCGATGAAGCCAGTTACAGTGTCTAATACCTCAGAGGTCTCCACCACTGTCAAAAGAGTGACAGAAGAACCTACAACACACGCTGATATGGGTTCTTCATCAGCAGGACAAACTACATTAAGAGCATCTGGTACAACAGTATCAACACTTACTCCCACTACAGCTGCACCAATAACAGAGGTATCAACACCTCTAACTGAAGCAGGTGAAGTAAAGACAACAGCTGCAGGAACATCCAAAACTACAGAATCATCTGCAGAAGCTCCAACATTGTTAGTGCCAACAACAAGTGCAACTACTGCAGCATCAGCAGGAGTGACATCAGCATTGCCAGCAACTGTATCTGGGACAACCACAGCATCAACCATCAGAAATGAACCAGAAACAACCAAGACTACACTAGCTGAGGGTTCATCTACTGGACTACATTCTATGGCAGTAGATACACTGACAACAACAACAGCCCAGACAGAGCCTGTTACTGCACCCAAAGCTTCAACATTGGTACCAGAAGCATCTCAAGTCACAACAGAACCTTCAACAGCCCGAACAGAAAATAGAACATTAATGTCGATGAAGCCAGTTACAGTGTCTAATACCTCAGAGGTCTCCACCACTGTCAAAAGAGTGACAGAAGAACCTACAACACACACTGATATGGGTTCTTCATCAGCAGGACAAACTACATTAAGAGCATCTGGTACAACAGTATCAACACTTACTCCTGCTACAGCTGCACCAATAACAGAGGTATCAACAATTACTCCTGCTACAGCAGCACGAGTAACCACAGATACTGATCCCCCTACCCTTGATGAAAGAAGCATAAGTTTAAGATTCAGTCTAAACGAAATTTTCCAAGAAATATATAGAAACAGATCATCCTCTGCTTTCTTTACATTGGCAACCAGAGTGATAACTGTGGTAAGTATAACCTGCTTCATACATTAAGAACATAAATGCTATTTACTATAAGATGACATTTATCAATTTAGCTTGTAGATGTTTACATCTTTTTATCATTCATAGTTCCTTAAGACTAGTGCACACTACTACAAAAGCTTTCACATTTAAGTCTGCAACTAGTCTGTGAGAAAGAACCAGGGATCATTGCCGTAACCATCACTCTCAATAAACTGAAATCTAGTTGGCCAGTCACCGAGATAAGACCACCGCATAACACTCAAAATATATTTGTTAAATGAGGCATTGAATGAGGCATTTTTATATAGCGCTTTCATATGTACTACTGTACACCCAAAGCGATTTACAATCATATCAGGGGATCTCTCCTCAACCACCACCAGTGTGCAGCATCCACTTGTACGATGCGACAGCAGCCACAGAACAACGGCGCCAGTGCGCTCACCACACACCAGCTATAGGTGGAGAGAGGAGAGAGAGAGTGATAGAGCCAATTCAATGTAAGGGGATTATTAGGAGGCCATGATTGGTAAGGGCCAATGGGTGGAATGTGGCCAGGACACCGGGGTTACACCCCTACTCTTTACGAGTATATTTGTTAAATGAACTGAATTAAATTGATTTAGGTTTGTAGAACAACACTAGAACAAGCAATATCAATATTAGAACTAACAATTAACATTTTGAACAAGCAGCAACAAAAAGAAAAAAATTGTGTGTGGGCATAAATAAATAAAAATAAGAAAATAAGTGGGCCACAAATGGGTCTCCCCAACCTGGTAACTTGGTTCCCAAACAGAAGTTCACAATCATGGGTCACGCTTTAGATTAGGGCCAGATTAATTCTCACTGTTAACTAACTATTAACTATGATTGTTGCCTCAATAAACTCTTACTTACTGCTTATTAATAGTTAGTAAGGTAGTTGTTAAGTTTAGGTATTGGGTGGATTAAGGGATGTTGAATATGGTCATGCAGAATAAGGCATTAATATGTGCTTTATAAGTACTAATAAACAGCTAATATCCTAATAATATGCATGCTAATAAGCAACTAGTTAATGTTGAGAATTGGACTCTAACCTAAAGTGTTACCTCATTATGCTTTGAGAAGTGGTTCATGTGCAATTTCCAAGTTGGCTAATCACAATTACACTAATTATAATAGCATGTGAAGGGAGAATTAAACATGCAAAATAGTGACGTCATGTGACAACAATGTATTACTGTTTGAAATGTTTATCTCTTATTATTTTAACAAGTAGCAGTAACTATACAGTAAGTGGAGTGAAGGATGAACGTAAGAGTAGATTTATTGACACTAATTAAAATGCTGTGTAAAAAGTCTGCACAATAAATCGATGCAGCAGCTTGTTTACAGGATGTATGTAACTTTCTTATATTGAACTCACCTTGGAGATTTATGTTGGCCAGCTACTTGCACTGCCTATATCTGAAAAGTTGACAAGTTATCGACAAAGTTGCTAAATTGGCAAACACTGCCTGCTAGAGGTCACAGCCTGCATAGAGCCACAAGGAGGCGCCAAAAACCATAAAATATTATATACCATATCCATCCATTCTCTAAAGTATGGAGGACCAAAACTGCAGAAATTAAAAATGAATAAATACATAAATAAATATGCAAAGAAATGTAAAAAAAAAAAAAAAAAAAAAAGACTATTTATACTTTTATTTCCCTATTTATGTATAATTATATATTTTTCCACATTTATTTATTTTTTCATTTATTTATTTATGCATTTATTTATTTACACTTTCATTTATTTTCACATTTATTTATGTATATATGTATTTATGTCTACATTTATTTATTTATACATTTATTTATTTATTTACTTATTAATTCATTTATTGCTCTGTATGCTAATGAGGGGGGTGTGTTTTACCTCAGACATAGCAATCGAGCTCAGAGTGGCAGTGCTGAAGCTTTGAGGCCACAGTAACACCTTGTGGTGTGACCAAACAATACGCAAGAGGTTTGTGGACGTGACTTTACAGGTCATGCAAGAAATAAATGACTTAGAGATGGGCAATATGGCCAAAATCTTATATCACGGTTTATGTCCTTTAATATCACCCTAACTATAGGTTTACTATACATAGGCCTACTCTTTAATCCGGACATGGCCGTAAAACATCAGCTGGTTGGGATTTCTCAAATGTCTGGGCACACATGAACAGAATCCGCTGATAACAGACACTTTGACACGGACACAGACACTTTGACAAATTATCCACTATTAACCACATTTTATGCCATGCATTGTAGATCCGTACACAGAAGCAAGCTGCATTTTTAATGTATCTTCCAAAGCCAATGTTGACAGCAACAGAAACAAACTTTTCCATAAAGAGGTGATGATATTTAAATAGATTTCCTGGGGCATTTTTTTTAAAACCTTATCAAATAGTAGGCTATATGCATTTTCATGTAGCCTATAAGTTCTTAATTTTAACTGATCAATTCGGTTAATAAGGCACTACTATAGGCCTGTTACTAGTAGCCTACCTAAAATAAAATCAGTTTCAACAAAATCCATCTTTGCACTGCAGATGTGGGACATGCAGACGCTGACTCTGAATGGCATTAGATATTATTTAATGCAGAGGAGCCATGGATGCATTTACACTGCAATTACAATTGCATAAATAATGTTATGAGATACATTTTTTAATATAACATTTTGAATATTTAAATATGAAATGATAGAATTGATGAAATTATTCGTTTAAATATGAAACTAAAACAGCCAGTAGGTGGTGCCAAGCCACCGTCTTAACGAGTGAGTTCAATCATTAACTAGTAACAGGCCTATAGTAGTGCCTTATTACCTGAATTGATCAGTTAAAATTAAGAACGTAGCCTATAGGCTACATGAAAATGCATATAGCCTACTATTTGATAAGGTTTTAAAAAATGCCCCAGGAAATCAATTTATAGCGAAAATATCACCTCTTTATGGAAAAGTTTGTTTCTGTTGCTGTCATCATTGGCTTTGGAAGATACATTAAAAATGCAGTTTGCTTCTGTGTACGGATCTACAATGCATGGCATAAAATGTGGTTAATAGTGAATAATTTGACACGCTTCCGTGTCAAAGTGTCTGTTATCAGCGGATTCTGTTCATGTGTGCCCAGACATTTGAGAAATCCCGACCAGCTGATGTTTTACGGCCATGTCCGGAATAAAGAGTAGGCCTATGTATGGTAAACGGTTAGGGTGATATTAAAGGACATAAACCGTGACATAAGATTTTGGCCATATTCCCCATCTCTAAGTCGTTTATTTCTTGCATGACCTGTAAAGTCACGTCCACAAACCTCTTGCGTATTGTTTGGTCACACCACAAGGTGTCACTGTGGCCTCAAAGCTTCAGCACTGCCACTCTGAGCTCGATTGCTATGTCTGAGGTAAAACACGCCCCCCTCATTAGCATACAGAGCAATAAATGAATAAATAAATGTATAAATAAATAAATGTAGACATAAATACATATATACATAAATAAATGTGAAAATAAATGAAAGTGGAAATAAATAAATTAAAAAATAAATGTGGAAAAATATATAATTATACATAAATAGGGAAATAAAAGTATAAATAGTCATTTATTTTTGTTTGTTTTTTACATTTCTTTGCATATTTATTTATGAATGTATTCATTTTTAATTTCTGCAGGTTTGGTCCTCCATACTAAAGCACTTGGCGTATGTAGCTTGGTGGCAATTGTTCGAGCCTACTCGAACTATGTTGGAAAGATATTTCAAATGTTATATTCAGTAAGCAAATGAAATTACTTAAAATAAAGATTTTTTAATAGTAAAATAAACATGTTCCTCTTATACTAAGTTCAAAATGACTACAGCTTTTGAATGATTGACTTTTTATTCGCATAAGGGGAGTGCATATTAGCCTAATAGTAAATATATTTTTATACTGCATCTTTTAAGAACAACCCAAATGTATTTGAACTCACAGCCTATTGTTGGAGACTGTTTAGTTGTGCTTAAACCATATCAAATATATCTTATGTTATATATTAATTTTACAGCATTGTGTAATGTTTTGTAATATAAAAATGGGAAAAGATAAATTTCACATTGTACTCTATTTATAATAAAATGACAATATTTTTCATTGCATGCAGATAAACGTAGTTTACGAGGCAAGTTATCTCAGAGGATACAGGCGAAGCAGAGTCGAATCCTTCACGTAAGCATGACAACTGTTCACTTTCATCATAAAGATGTCCAGGATGATAATAATAATAATCAGAGCACACTGTTATAGGACATTGGGGGTTATAATAATCTTCTTCTTTTTTTTTTACAGGAATGGCTCCATTAAAGTTGACATGTCTCTTATCTTTGCAAATTCTTCTATGGTCCCAAGCTCAGTTGAGGTAGAATCTATTCTTAATAAAAATGCTATGAATGGGAGCATTTCTCTGAACATCATACTGGACACTATCAAAGCAGGTGAGTGTGTACAACTACAATACACAAATTAGCATAATGGTGAAACCTTTCAAATAAAGTTTAATGTGCTCTGCACATTTTATATTACAGGGGAAATAGTTACTTCTAACACACCTGCGCCTAACACAAATGTAACCATACAAACTACTACCATGAGATCCACAGCAAGTACAAACGGTATTGAATGCTATGTTTCAAGTATCTTATTTAATACTTTTAAATTCATAATATATACTATTTTCTGTACTTCTTACCTTTTCAGAGAAAACAAACACCACCTCTGGTGCCTTTTCTCAGATGGCATGCTGTTCATTAATGTCTATATCTCCAGCCATCGCTGTTTTATTAGCTCAAACTGTGATGTTTTTTTTAATTGTATAGTGCACTAGTAAAGTTCAAAAAAGAGATAAAACACCATAGAAAGACACCATGTTTAATATAATATTTAAGCTGATTTTATTAGTTATTAAACTATAAACAAATGTTGACTATTATGTTAGGCACAGATTATAGTTTGTACTGTGCATACAAGTTTTAGGACCATAACCCTACTAATAATCTTATTATTTATTAAATTATTCACCCCACCTGCAGACCACAAGTTACCATCTGATAATATATTAATATTAACGGTAACACTTCACAATAAGTTACAAGTAACAAATAGTTAATGCATTGACTAGCATTAGCCTATGTATATTTTTTACAGCATTTATTAATGTTAGATAATAAAAATGTTCTTGTTTATGTTAGTTCACAGTTAATTAACTAAAGTTAACAGATGTTGAGATTAACATTCGCTAAATGTTGAGATTAACATTCGCTAAGATTAATAAATGCTGTAGAAGTATTTTTCATTATGAGTTGATGACTAATGTAGTTAACTAATGTTAACAAATGAAACCTTATTGTAAAGTGATACCATATTAACTAAAAAAGTTAGTTATTGGTCAGTAGAAGTCATCAGGGATTTGAGCAATTCAATAGTTGTGATTCATCTTATTCTTTTTGAATGCGTATATGTTTAGTTAACCTTATTTGGTTGATATTTCATTTTAGCCTGCTATATTTTGAGGATTGTATCTGTGTATTCTTTGTTATTAAAGTTGTGGCATTCTGACATCTATCTTGTTTTGTCTTCTGTTGTCTCTTTTGCCTCTTTGTTGTCTGTATTTAATCTTGGGACAACCGAACAGTAGGGATTGTGCTATAGCATTCATTAAAATAGGGGTCTTTGTATTCAGATTTAAGGAGTTTTAAATCTTTGTGAATAAGTATAAAAGATTTACAGGACAGTAAATGTCCTGTTTTAATGTATTTGTTATACAATATTGTGGGTGATCTGATGTTTTCTAAAAGTAATTTCGATGATATGAGAACAGCCTGGATCCCAGCATATCTTGTTGTCACAAGTCAAAGTTGAAGTTAAATAACCTTACATTTGTTCATAAAGTATACTTGAAGCAATGAAATGAAATTAAAAACAGGATTGACCCTTTATTTTATTAAACATACTTTCATACAACATGATACAGATCATTTATCAGAACTTTTTTTCATTTCTATTACTCAAAGATTAAATACATAGATTGCTCATGTGTACCTTTGTTGTAAGATACGCAGCATCTAATTAACACATTGGAAGATATATTCAATTGAAAAGAAGAAAAACAATGTCGGAAAAAGTAAAAAAAAATGTCAGTTCCGAATCACATTATTATACCTTTAAATATACATTTCACTTGTGCCATAGAGGAATGTTCAGATTTATCAGAACATTTTTTCATTTCTATTACTCAAAGATTAAATATATAGATTGCACATGTGTACTCTGGTTACAAAATATATATAGATCTTCAGAATCTAACTAATACATTGGCACCTGTGCCATTTTTGCAGCATAGAGGAATGTTCAGATTTGGCTCCAATAAACCGATCCTCATTATTTCTCCAGCTCAGTGTACAGAGAAAAAATTTGCATTTTGTAAAGCACAGAAAAAAAAACATTATAACTCATACCTTTTGTATCACCAGACTCTATATGTGGCAAGAAAGACCAGTAAATGTTACAGCTAGATCATAACTTGAATCTTTTGCTTTGTAATTTGCAGAGGTGGACAGTAACAAAGTACATTTACTTGAGTACTGTACTTAAGTACACTTTTTGAGTATCTGTACTTTACTTGAGTATTATCTTTTCTGGAAACTTTTTACTTTAACTTCACTACATTTGAAAGACAAATATCGTACTTTATACTCCACTACGTTTCTGTCAAGGTCCTTGAGTAGAAAGTAGTAACGTCAGTCAGGGAATGATTTTGGTTTGGAAATGAAAGTCGGGTTGACGCCAAAACCCGACGTCAGATTTACGTCAGAACCCGATGTCGGACAGACGTTGGATTTTGGTTGGAAATGAAAGTCGGGTTGACGTCAAAGCCAAAAAACTAAGCCAAGGGCACTATTTGAGGGAACAGCCATTTGGGTGTCCGAAACCATTGTAGACGTTATTGAGTGCACTTATTCAATCTCATATTCAATCCAACTACTGGAACTGTGTTCTAGAAATAAATGTGATATTGATATGAGGGCAGGCATAGATTCAGAGGCATAAGGTACTGTAAGTATTACATTCAACAATGCAACAATAATAAAACAATGCATTGACATTTACTTTTTACTTTTGATACTTAAGTACTTTAAAAAAGGAGTACTTCTGTACTTTTACTTAAGTAAGGAAGTTGTGTACTTTGTCCACCTCTGGTAATTTGACCGAAAATATCTGAGATGTCAGTCACAGTCATGTTTTAGTAGCATGATTTTTGTGATTAGTGCATCACAGCTGACAAAAGAAGTGACGCTAGGGTCATCCACAGAGCTGTGAGCATACTAGCCAGGACTGGAGACCTGTTAGCTGTAAAAAATAAAATGAAAGAAAATGCACATTAATTATTGATTCATTTAGGCCAGTAAACAAAGTCTTTGGAAACACCTTAAAATCCCTTTATGGACTTCCAATCCTTCATCATTCATTCATTCATTCATTCAGTTTGCGTTTGCTGACTGTAAACACAATAGCCCACACTACTCATACTCTTTCATTCTCATATTACTCATATTTCTCTAAGGGTTAAGAGAAAAACAGAAACATTCTGTATGGATGTTGTAAATTACTTATTTATTATTTATCAAGGAATATTATTAGAGCTGCTAAAGCTGTCACATTTTTAGAGACATTATATAAATCATTACATGAAAACATAGAAATAAATGTATACTGACCAGCGACTCCTAAGGAATCTGTAACTACGATAGTTGTTGGATCAACTGATAATTTGACTGTTCCATTTCTAACAGCTTCAGCAAGACCCTTAGCCAGCTCTGACGCAGTAGGATTATTGGCAAGACTATTGTTAAATCCAAGTAGACCATCTACCGCAATAGAGCCAGACCTGAGAGGAGACGATGTTCATAAATTAATAAATGGAAAAACTGTAACGCAACAACTGTACTAATGACTTATAAGCAACTATCCATTTAACTACTCAATCAACCAATAAATAAACACATGTAAAACAATTTTTTTTTTAAACAAGCTGTGATGATGCAATTTTACAGAGCATTGACTGTTTTTAGAATTTTATAACATTTTACCTGAACCTCCAAACCAACGAGCGCTTGAAGTTCCTAAAACCTTTGTAAAATCCATCAAGCTATAATAAATGAATAAACAGTTCAGGAGAGATTTAATTTTATAATGAAAAACTAGAGAAATGTTCAAATTGTTTTTCAATTTAAATATTTAAACCATTATTTAAAGGACAAAACAATTACCTCAGAGGTGATATTTTTTGCCAGCTTTGTGGCTCCATCAGATGTCATATTTGAAAGGTCGTTTGTAAAGACGTCGTTCAGTTTGAAGGTTATATTGTAGTCTGTAAGATTAGAAGCTGCTGAGACTGTTGTAGCTTGAGTCGGAGTTGAAGTATTAGCAGTGGTCATCAGTTTTGTTCCATTTTTTGGGCAGAATTAAAGGAAAATGGGTCACAATTCAATAATACTTTGTATAGGCTTACCAATATACAATAAATCTCAACCATGAAGACAGCATTTTGCTTCTCCTACAAGATTGTGTGTGTGTGTGTGTGTGTGTGTGTGTGTGTGTGTGTGTGTGTGTGTGTGTGTGTGTGTGTGTGTGTGTGTGTGTGTGTGTGTGTGTGTTTATCATCAAACAAGAATGATTATGTCTATGTCCTTCCTTTAAAGGGTTCACAGTGTAACAGACAAGTATCTAACAGGAAAAAAAAAAAAATCTGTAAATACACTGACCATTGGTTTCTGTGATATCAGTAGCACTGATGGATGCGTTATTAATTGTGAAGTTGAAACTTCCATTCGTGATAGCCGTAACAAGGGTGACCTTCACGTCTGTCACATTAGGACTAGTGTCATTCGTGGAGTCAAACTCGAGGACAGAATCAATCACAGTGGAGCCCTTGCTGTGGAGATCAACCATATTGAAACACAGTCAGATAATTAACTAACAAACAACTGAAAGACCAAATGGAACAATCAAATGGTCACTTGACTTACAAACTGATAAACTAAACCAGTCGGGAAAGCAATCACTGATCAAACAAATCATGGATATATCCATCTATGTTAATAACAGGGTGAATAACAAATTAATGTACTGTTACCTGAACTTCCGAATAATCATTTGGAAGAATTTTGGAAAACGAGTCTTGTAAACTCGAGAACACTGTAACACATAGATAAATAATCATATAAATATCATATTACTTGCATACAAGCATTTCTGTTTTTAAGATCAATTTTCCCTGCAAGAAATTTAGTTTTAAAACAGACAAAAAACAAGTATTTAGCAAACTATTCAGCGTGTTAAAGCATACAGTATATCACCAGTGGTATCTATTTTTAATATTGCCAATACACAACATTACCAGAGTCTACTGCTATTGCAATCAA
This sequence comes from Abramis brama, assembly GCF_963993115.1. NCBI lineage: Eukaryota > Metazoa > Chordata > Actinopteri > Cypriniformes > Leuciscidae > Abramis > Abramis brama. The sequence goes on along the minus strand of NC_139964.1, from coordinate 32,798,663 downwards.
CATCCATGCCTCATAGGAGAAAAATATTACCGCAGTGATGATACTTTTTGACAGATCTTTGGTCTCAGGATGACTGAGATTGGAGTAGATGTCCTTGAATTCTTGAACAATGCTGAAGACTAAATTAATCTGTGCAACTTTAGCAGGTGCAGAGACTGTTGTAACTGGAGTTGCAGTTTGATTCGTAACTGGAGTTGTTGCAGGTGTTTCTGCTTTGGGTAAAATTAAAATGGACTAAGTTCAACAAACGTATCTCATAAAATGTGTGTGTGTGTGTGTGTGTGTGTGTGTGTGTGTGTGTGTGCGTGCGCGGAAGCGCGCGTGTGTGTGTGTGTTTATCATCAAACAAGAATGATTATGTCTATGTCCTTCCTTTAAAGGGTTCACAATGTAACAGTCAAGTATCTATCAGGAAAAAAATAAATCTGTAAATACACTGACCATTGGTTTCTGTGATATCAGTAGCACTGATGGATGAGTTATTAATTGTGAAGTTGAAACTTCCATTCGTGATAGCCGTAACAAGGGTGACCTTCACGTCTGTCACATTAGGACTAGTGTCATTCGTGGAGTCAAACTCGAGGACAGAATCAATCACAGTGGAGCCCTTGCTGTGGAGATCAACCATATTGAAACACAGTCAGATAATTAACTAACAAACAACTGAAAGACCAAATGGAACAATCAAATGGTCACTTGACTTACAAACTGATAAACTAAACCAGTCGGGAAAGCAATCACTGATCAAACAAATCATGGATATATCCATCTAACAGGGTGTTTGGTAGTGACTACAAATAAATGTACTGTTACCTGAACTTCCGAATAACCATTTGGAAGAATTTTGGAAAACGAGTCTTGTAAACTCGAGAACACTGTAACACATAGATAAATAATCATATAAATATCATATTACTTGCATACAAGCATTTCTGTTTTCAAGATCAATTTTCCCTGCAATAAATTTAGTTTTAAAACAGACAAAAAACAAGTATTTAGCAAACTATTCAGCGTGTTAAAGCATATACAGTATATCACCAATGGTATATATTTTTAATGTTGCCAATACACAACATTAACAGAGTCTACTGCTATTGCAATCAACATCCATGCCTCATAGGAGAAAAATATTACCGCAGTGATGATGCTTTTTGACAGATCTTTGGTCTCAGGATGACTGAGATTGGAGTAGATGTCCTTGAATTCTTGAACAATACTGAAGACTAAATTAATCTTTGCAACTTTAGCAGGTGCAGAGACTGTTGTAACTGGAGTTGCAGTTTGACTCGTAACTGGAGTTGCAGTTTGATTCGTCACTGGAGTTGCAGTTTGGTTCGTCACTGGAGTTGCAGTTTGATTTGTAACTGGAGTTGCAGTTTGGTTCGTCACTGGAGTTGCAGTTTGGTTCGTAACTGGAGTTGCAGTTTGGTTCGTAACTGGAGTTGCAGTTTGGTTCGTCACTGGAGTTGCAGTTTGGTTCGTCACTGGAGTTGCAGTTTGGTTCGTCACTGGAGTTGCAGTTTGATTTGTAACTGGAGTTGCAGTTTGGTTCGTAACTGGAGTTGCAGTTTGGTTCGTAACTGGAGTTGCAGTTTGGTTCGTCACTGGAGTTGCAGTTTGGTTCGTCACTGGAGTTGCAGTTTGGTTCGTCACTGGAGTTGCAGTTTGATTTGTAACTGGAGTTGAAGTTTGGTTCGTCACTGGAGTTGCAGTTTGGTTCGTCACTGGAGCTGCAGTTTGGTTCGTCACTGGAGTTGCAGTTTGGTTCGTCACTGGAGTTACAGTTTGGTTCAAAACTGGAGTTGCAGTTTGGTTCGTCACTGGAGTTGCAGTTTGGTTCGTAACTGGAGCTGCAGTTTGGTTCGTCACTGGAGTTGCAGTTTGATTTGTAACTGGAGTTGAAGTTTGGTTCGTCACTGGAGTTGCAGTTTGGTTCGTCACTGGAGTTACAGTTTGGTTCAAAACTGGAGTTGCAGTTTGGTTCGTCACTGGAGTTGCAGTTTGGTTCAAAACTGGAGTTGCAGTTTGGTTCGTCACTGGAGTTGCAGTTTGGTTCGTAACTGGAGTTGCAGTTTGATTTGTAACTGGAGTTGCAGTTTGGTTCGTCACTGGAGTTGCAGTTTGGTTCGTCACTGGAGTTGCAGTTTGGTTCGTCACTGGAGTTGCAGTTTGGTTCGTCACTGGAGTTGCAGTTTGGTTCGTCACTGGAGTTGCAGTTTGATTTGTAACTGGAGTTGCAGTTTGGTTCGTAACTGGAGTTGCAGTTTGATTTGTAACTGGAGTTGCAGTTTGGTTCGTCACTGGAGTTGCAGTTTGATTCGTAACTGGAGTTGCAGTTTGGTTCGTCACTGGAGTTGTTGCAGATGTTGCAAGTGTTGCTGCTTTGGGTAAAATTAAAATGGGACAAAGTTCAACAAAAGTGTCTCATAATTAATGCTGAAGATTTACCATCATAGTTTAGCATGCGGTTAGTTCGGCTGACAAATGCAGATGGGTAAGATAGCAATCCATATATAAAATATAAATATATTTTTAAAATTCTCTCTCTCTCTCTTTAGAGAAAAAAGTTACTTCATTACTTTGATTTTGGACATTAATGCTAAACTGCTAGATCACTATCCATCACCAACCAAGCCTATTTGACTGCACTGCATTCTATTTTAAGAGTAAATATACTTGTAATTATGTCCTTTTGATTCTTTTCCTATTTAGCACCAAAATTTTGGAACACTCTTCCTCAATGTTAGGCTGCATAGATCAGCCGGAACCGGGTACACTTCCGATAAATCCTTTTAAAGGTGCCTTGTGTAATGTCCGCCAAAAAATCAATTCATACTCCACATTCCATACCAGATGGGGGCAGTATACCTCCAGAAAGTGAGTTGGTCTACTCTAGAGTAACAACCGAGAAACGGCATAGTCTCTATGCTCCGCCCCTACCTTCACAGTGATTTTGAAATATTAAATTCAATTCAATTCAAATTTATTTGTATAGTGCTTTTCACAATACATATTGTTTCATAGCAGCTTTACAGAAAGTGCATTTCAGAAATGTACATAGAAAAATACAGTTAGTTAATCATGTATTAAATTAGGGCATAAACATATCGCCAGCGTCAAGTCGTCTCTTCACAGGCTTCGAGTCGTCTCTGCACGGTTGTTGGGGCATCTGTAGTTTCAATGGGAAGCTGGATACAAACTGGAGCTGACGATCTGTATTTACCTTGGGACTAGCGTCCCGAGATAACAACAGAAAAGCAGATGGGAAATAATTAGCGTAGCTGCTGTTCATAATATTAATGCATTCAATCTGATTCAACTGTAGTAGGCTATAAAAGGTAAAATATGACATCTTCAAATATGACAGCTACTCCCCTTCACCTTTACCCTTCACCTTTATGTTCATATTCGTTTTGTTCATATTACATTTTTATTGTTAGTTTGAATAATTAATTTGACAGACAGCATTCGCTGATGTTGACCAAGCTAGCGCCAACATAACCAGAGCTGCCAACTCTCACGCATTCACCGTGAGACACTTTTCACATTTTCTCACGCACAGAAAAATCGCGAAGCAAAGAGGACACGGAGACCGACAGACTAGACAGAGCAGGTTAGTTATGATATAAAAAAATCTCAGCTCTCAGATTCTGTCAATTTTATTACGTTTTGGCGCTTGTAAATGTTACACGACAGATCCCTAGCGCACGTGAACCGATCATCTCTACTAATAGTAAAAAAACACGAACACTGTTGAAAGATACAGTAGGCTACGACTTACCAAAATGTATTCCTCATACATAATATCGACCAATCAGTGTTTTTTATCAGCGTGAAGAGGTCAATAACATAGCTGGAGAACAATTATGTCAGATTTACCTCAGGAAAGCCATTTAATAAACATAATATAGGTCACGTAGTTGGCAAGAAAATAAGAGCTATAGAGATTGTGCTATATATGTGTACTATATTACAATACTATATTTATGTACGTTATATATACGTTTATCGAACAGCCTTCGATACATTTCTATGTTATAACTTCCCGAAAAAACTACACAAACATATAAAACAAACTTCTAACGAAATACTAACAGCATCTTACTTACCAATCCAAAAGAAATGTTGCAAGTTCGGAGTCGAATCTCATTTCTTTCATGTCCATTAGTTGTCTCCAGCGATGGAAAGCAGTGCCAATGTTTACTCTGGTTCTGTTCCTTTTTTTATCAGATTTTATTTGAACGTAGTAGTGGGCTGTACTTTCCACACGATTGACATCAGGTTCAAGTACGCCCACAAGCCGTGCGAGTTATTCGTGTATTGCATGTTTGGCTGGTGGTTATGTTGCCCGCATACCGCCTCCCATGGCCGAAACTGGTATTACGACACCTGTCGGGCCGTGGCTAGTAATGCTAATGCTAATTCAGGTTGATATCTCTGCAGCACTATAACTTGTAATTTTTTTAATGACATCATCGCCCTTATTTCTTCTCATTCTTTTGATGCGTGTAGCTCATTTCTTGGATATTTTTAACTCAATTCTGACACATGGCACCTTTAAGGATTTAACTAAATCCAAAGTTAAGGATTCATTAGTTTGAATATACATTGGAACAAACACTATAATAACATCTTAGTTGACTATACCTACTTTATTTTTGACAAAACATCCCATGTTATATATTTAACATATGAGCAGAAATTGGTAAACAAAAGCTTATTTGATGTGGCAGTAGTCTATTTTACAGTAAAAATTATATAATCTATCTGTTACTTTAATTTCCTATTATCACTGTAAAGCTGCTTTGAAACAATCTATATTGTTAAAAGTGCTATATAAATGAAGGTGACTTGGCTTGACTTGAATTATGATATACAGCTGTCCCAACAGGCTAAAGATTGATCTATATACAGCTGGGTTGGTGTGAAAATCACTTTTTAGAACCGAAGTAATAATACAGAATTATTTGGAATGTACAGTAATATCACTACTAGATCCTTACCAATTAGACACAGAACAGCTACAATAATCTTCCACTCCATTGCGATCTTCTTTTAGCAATACACCTAAAAAATGAAGCATAGAAGTGTGATGAGCCGAAGTTCAAAATCAAGCATTTCTTCATGCAATATTAAATAGAGATAAAAAATCCACGGGGCAGGTGACCTTGATGTCACAATTTCAAAAATTATCAAGGGCTGAATAAGCAACAAACAAATGCAGTTATATTTACCAAGTATTTTTTATTTAATAAAACATAATATATTCTTCCCACTCCTTTCAAGGGTGCATTAAGATTTACAAAACAAAGTGCACACTTACATAATAATGTTTGTATATTTTATCACATGGATACAAAGAAGAAGAAAAAAAATTCTACTTACTTTTTAAAGATTTAGTGAAGTGGGCAATCCAGGTTATTCCGTATAGCAAGCTTTTCAAGGAAAGTTCCTGTCATCCGTTAAATGGGCACCTCTAACAGAGCACAGCAGACAGGTGAGAGGGCATTTAAAGGAAGACATCTTTCTTATTCTGAAGAATGGACCAATGAGAGTTCATTTGGGAGTTTGCTGACAAACTTGATGAACAGCAGTATCAAAATAATAGCTTTGTTTCGTGGAACATGATGGTACATGATGACACTAGCCTGCCTACATGTTGCATTGCCTGTTTTCGACCAATTATGGCATTATTTAATTACTCTGTGCCATCACTGTACATTATTCATGTGGAAATATGTACTTCAACATCCTTGACTAAAGTTCATCTTTCTGAAGTAACATTTTCCCCCATAAAATTCATTCAAATTTCATATCCAATGTGTTAGCAAAAAAACACTTCCATATATGATTAATGGAGAAAGTAAAGCCATTTCTTTCTCTTTTAGTGATTTTGAGAAGGTGATACGTGCTCTGTAAAGCTTGATCAGGCATTCACAGTAGTTGCACTGTAGTGTTGGAATAATCTACCGCTTCACAGACTGGGCCCAACTTTAAATATTTTTTAAATGACGTTTGAAGGCGCATCTTCTTTTCTAGTCTGAGTTGTTCGTTGCTGTATGTTGTTTCTTGGTGTTTTTGTCTGTGCCTTTTGCTATTTTTTATATGGTGAATTTTATTATTGTACAGCACATTGGTCAATACTCTATATTTACATTACATTTACATTTAGTCATTTAGCAGATGCTTTTGTCCAAAGCGACTTACAATTTAGGACTAAATTAAGCGAGTCATCGTGAAGAGGCAAAAACAATGCAAGAAGTGCTCAAAATACGAAGTTCAGGCATTGTTCAGGGTAGCATAAGCCTGATAAGGGAGGACTAAAGGAAAAGGAAAGAATTTTTTTTTTAATTATGAGGTTAAGTGCTCACGGATGAGATGAGTTTTCAGTTGTCTTTTGAATGTTGTCAGGCATTCTGCATTCCGGATGCGGGTGGGGAGAGCATTCCACCAGCATGGATCTCTGTGATGGAACCACGAGACGTCGCTCGTTGACCGATCGTAGGCTTCTGGTAGGGATGTAGACTCGTAGGAGTGAGTGAAAGTAGGAGGGAGCTGAGCCTGTGGTAGATCTGTAAGCAAGCATCAATGCCTTGAACTTGATGCGAGCAGCGAGTGGTAGCCAGTGCAGAGAGATGAACAGAGGAGTGACGTGGGCCCTTTTGGGCTCGTTGTAGACAAGACGAGCTGCAGCGTTCTGAATCATTTGTAGAGGTTTAGTTGCACATGATGGAAGTCCAGGCAGAAGAGCATTGCAGTAGTCAAGCCTAGAAATGACCAGGGCCTGGACGAGAAGTTGTGTTGCATGCTCAGTTAGGAAAGGCCTGATCTTCCTGATGTTGTGCAGTGCAAACCTGCATGATCGAGCTGTCTTTGAAATGTGATCTGTGAAGGTCAGCTGGTCACCAAATATTATTCCAAGATTTCTGACCGACCTTGATGGGGTGATTGATGCTGAATCTAGCTAGATAGTGAAGTCGTGCTGTAGAGACGGATTGGCAGGGAGGACAAGAAGCTCAGTCTTTGCCAGGTTGAGCTGCAGGTGATGTTCCTTCATCCAATCTGTTGTTTAAATGGTGCTTTATAAACAAATAAATTGAATTGTTATAGGCCAGGGTCTGGATTAGCATTGTAAGTACATGATGAGATGTGAGATATGTATGAGACATTCCTGATATGCCTTTGGATGACTCATAAAAGCAACAATGAAATTTCTATTGTGACAACTCTCTGAAGATTTTCAGTATTGTCATGGATATGACAATGTTTATGTATTTGGTCTTGGTGGAATGCTGCTTCAGAGCAAGTACACAGGTACTTTCTACAACCAATACATACGCCGAAACACTTGGAGGGTTTTAGACAAACTCTGAAAACACGCTGCAAACTGCTATAGTGAATGTTAACTAGCCATTTAAATGTTGAGCAGCAAGCTCATTGGCTGCAGATGCGACATGAACCAGCTTATGCCAAGTATGACCCTGTCCCAAATGGAACCCTAAGCACTCGCGGTCTTCCTCTGAGTCCGCACTTTCGTGACGTAATGCCGCTTTGACTGTCGGGAAGAAGTCTGCTGCGGCAAAAGTGCGCATCAAGGGCGCAAATCGACCACATGGTCACGAGCACCCTTCTGAGATCTAAAAATGACAAATGGGACACACTGCGGTCTCATGGACTTAACGGACACGCGCACGCGGCAGCCATTGTAAGTCCACAAGACCGAAAGTGCACATGAAGTGTGCCATTTGGGACAGGGCCTATGTCAATGCTGTAAATATCATCAGCTTGCGTTAAGGACCCATCAGCCTGCACATCTGTGTGTGTATGTGTGTGTGTGTGTGTGTGTTTCACTCTGGGAGGATAGGAGTCACTTGTCTTTAGAAACAAAGGGTGTGATAAAAAAGGTGTGTTTTGTTGCTAATCATGTTGTATTTCAGGTTCTTGAACAAACTACGTAACTGGCTTTTCCATGAAATGCAGCTTCTCGTAACTCATATTGTTTGTTCCAAAGCAAACTAGAGCAAAAATTTGCTAACCGCAAACATCTCTTAAAATCTTGTATGCTCTTATAATCTATTGATGCTCCTATAATTTCACACATTATAAGCTGTCATTATAAATTCTACAACAATTTTTATATGGATTACAGTCTTTATTTGGTTGTATGGCTGTTGTTAGTTTTGCATCTTTAATTTTACTGTTTTTCCTTGTGACTTTTGGTAAACAGGCAAGAATGCTTTCCTCATGCCAAAACTTCAATGTCAACTTCACCACAGAATGGTCACAAGCCTCTTATAATTATAGCAGTAGTTTTTAAGGTTCCACCTAATCAATTATTTAAAAAATGTCAAATTAAACAGTTGTTGTACAGTATTGTAAATGCTTTTTTTCTTTCTTTTTTTAATGACATTTGAAACTGTGAAAATCATAGTTTATCACTGCTAAAATGTTCAACTCTTAGCAAATGATAAATGTGAGGTGTCAGACATGAGGATTGTCCAGAAAAGGAAAAGTCTCTTGACACCAGGGTTTGACTTGACTGTGATAGCAGACCTCTGTAACAGATGTGGCCTCTGGCTGGGATAGTTATACAGAAAGGGCAGTTGCTAATGTGTTAAGCATGGTCCCATTGAGATGCATATCACTGTATCACTTTATTTAACCTAGTTTCGGCAAGGCAGTTTAACCTGCTAGAGCGCTCCTCCCATTTGAACAGAAACCCAATAAATTAACTACAATGAACAGGCATAATTGTGGCTTCTTTTGAATGAAGACATTTGGCTGTTTTTTTAAAGTCATACATAAAAATATACTATTTAGAAAGTGATCTAGAATGTATTTGCTTAAAATATATATCTTAAAGAAATGTATGACACTGTCCTTGTCAGAGCTTGGAAACTGAATGGGGTCAAAGTCATTCGTTTTTTCTGCATGTTCCATTTCAAGTCTAAAGCAATGGATTTAAAACTCTGAATGAATTTCATAAACATTTTCTCATATTTCCCGATCTCCACGCTGAAAACCTTTAACATTTCCCTGTATGAGTCTCAAGCGATCTGACTCCAACCCTTTCTGTAGTCTCAACCCTGCATCTCTGCTTGTGTCCTCCACCCTCCTCATTCCTCAGATTCCACACATTTACCCTTTACCATTGTTTCAAGTCTTCGACCTGCTTCCCCAGATGTTGCATGATTTGAAAAGCATTTCATTTACATTATATACAAACATCTGATAAACATCTTGAAAATAGCAGACTGACACAATCTGATTCATAACTTTCTCTAAAATGTTGCATTTGTTAAAAACGCATACATCAAATAGATGTCTGAGTGATTTAGGTGTGCTATCATGTTTATGATTTTATGTTGATAGTTAAGTCAAGTCAAGTCACCCTTATTTATATAACGCTTTATACAATACAGATTGTTTCAAAGCAGCTTTACAGTGATAACAGCTTTGTTCAGCTGAAGTCAGTTCAGTGCCGATTCAGTTCCATTGAAAAGATAATAAATTATTAAAAAGTTCATTTCATATATAAAGCAAAACTGTTCTCATACAGCAGCGTCAGTACTGTCAGTATAAAAATCAAATGACATGAATTATAATTCTTTCTAAATAAACATGAGAATAAGAATCAATGTTTTTTTAAAATGTGCGCAAGTTGCCTACTGAACTCTTCCCATCAGAAGTGTACTAGAGTTTACATAATTAAACGTTTATGTAATAATGTTTAAGGATTAAACATTATTACACAATACTAGTCAATACCTGTACTAACAAATAAAATACATTTCTGAAACAAAGGAAATATTATTGTTAAAACATTGCTATCATTAAACCGTCTTCACATTTTAAATCTTAGAGCTGTCAAATAATGTATTAGTTATCAAGATTAAAAATGTGAAAAATAATTGGCATAAATAAAAGATTTGAAAATAAGAGGGTGCATAAATAATAAATAATAAATAAATAATAATATTGCCTACCATTTACTACTGAAACGGTCCTTATTGGTCTCCCCAACCTGGTAACTTGGTTCCCAAACAGAAGTTCACAATCATAATGGGTCACGTTTTAGGATTAGGGCCAGATTAATTCTCACTGTTAACTAACTATTAACTATGATTGTTGCCTCAATAAACTCTTACTTACTGATTATTAATAGTTAGTAAGGTAGTTGTTAAGTTTAGGTATTGGGTGGGATTAAGGGATGTTGAATATGGTCATGCAGAATAAGGCATTGTTTTATGAGTACTAATAAACAGCTAATATCCTAATAATATGCATGCTAATAAGCAACTATAGTTAATGTTGAGAATTGGACTCTAACCTAAAGTGTTACCTCATTATGTTTTGAGAAGTGGTTCATGTGCAATTTCCAAGTTGGCTAATCACAATTACACTAATTATAATAGCATGTGAAGGGAGAATTAAACATGCAAAATAGTGACGTCATGTGACAACAATGTATTACTGTTTGAAATGTTTATCTCTTATTATTTTAACAAGTGGTAGTAACTATACAGTAAGTGGAGTGAAGGATGAATGTACAAGTATTTATTGACACCAATTAAAATGCTGTGTAAAAAGTCTGCATGATACATCGATGCAGCAGCTTGTTTACAGGATGTATGTAACTTTCTTATATTGAACTCACCTTGGAGGTTTATGTTGGCCAACTACTTGCACTGCCTATATTTGAAAAGTTGCTAATCTAGCGACAAATTCCCTAAGTTGGCAAACACTGCAATTCAAATGAACTGAGAATAATAATGGCTGGTAGCGTATTAGAGGTCAAGGGCAATCACCATGACTACAAAATGTCAAAAACTATAACATTTCATACCATATCCATCCATTCTCCAAACCACTTGTTGTATGTAGCTTGGTGGGAATTGTTCGAGCCTACTCAAACCATGTTGGAAATATATTTCAAATGTAGAAAATCAAATTAATTACTTAAAATAGAGTTTTTTAATAGTAAAATAAACATTATAAGAGGCATGTTCCTCTATGAGTTCAAAATGACTCCAACTGGTTTTTGAATGATTGTCTCTTTATTCGCATGAGGGGAGTGCATATTAGTACCCTGGAAATCCAGAGTTCTCGCAAGAGTACAAGTTGAAGTTGCTCAGTGAGTTACTCTGGCGTCGAGTAATGCTGCTCATTAAATATGCCCTTGTATCTGAGCTGCACCAATCACATCGGGTTATCTGATATAGGCGGGCCAGAGGCGAGCTAAACAGATGACGACAGCGCTGTGATGTCGAAGTCATTAGTAAACATTGCAAGATGGATGAGCACCAGTTGTTTGAAACGGCTTTGGCCGCTACAATGGACGAGTTAGACTTGGCTTTTTATCTAAAAGAGGAACAGAAGATGGCGCTTGAATCGGTCCTTTTTCAAGAAGGGCGTTTTTGCTGTTTTGCCGACCAGATATGGCAAGAGTCTAATCTATCAGTTCGCTCCGCTGGTATGGGGCTTGTTGTGATTGGTCGTAGTGTTGTCCAGTTGCGTGCAGTGAGATTTTCAAATGCATGCTTGGTGCCGCCCCTCGAGCTGGCTGATTTTCATTAGTCGATGCCAGACCCTTACTCTTTCAGATTTAGGTCTGGATTTCCAGGCTAGCATATTAGCCTAATTGTAAAACATTTTTCCACTCGAAAATCTGAAAAATATTGTTTTACTGGGACAACCGATCAGTAGGGCTTGTAAAAATTAGGGGAGATTTAAGTCTTTGTATTCAGATTTAAGGAGTTTTAAATATTTGTAAATAAATATACAAGATTTACTGGACAGTAAATGTCCTGTTTTAATGCATTTGTTATACAATATTGTGGGTGATCTGATGTTTTCTAAAAGTAATTTCGATGATATGAGAACAACCTGGATCCCAGCTTATATTGTTGCCACAAGTCAAAGTTGAAGTTGAATGACCTTAAATTTGTTCATAAAGTATACTTGAAGCAATGAAATGAAATTAAAAACAGGATTCACCCTTCATTTTATTAAACATACTTTTATACAACATGATACAGATCATTTATCAGAACTTTTTTTAATTTCTATTACTCAAAGATTAAATACATAGATTGCTCATGTGTACCTTTGTTGAAAGATATGCAACATCTAATTAATACATTGGAAGATATATTTTATTGAAAATAAGAAAAACAGTCAGAAAAAATCTGAAAAAATGTCAGTTCCGAATCACATTATTATATCTTTAAATATACATTTCACTTAGAGGAATGTTCAGATTTATCAGAACATTTTTTTCATTTCTATTACTCAAAGATTAAATGTATAGATTGCACATGTGTACCCTGGTTACAAAATATATATAGATCTTCAGCATCTAACTAATACATTGGCACCTGTGCCATTTTTGCAGCATAGAGGAATGTTCAGATTTGGCTCCAATAAACCGATCCTCATTATTTCTCCAGCTCAGTGTACAGAGAAAAAATGTGCATTTTGTAAAGCACAGAACAAAAAAAAATATAACTCATACCTTTTGTATCACCAGACTCTATATGTGGCAAGAAAGACCAGTAAATGTTACAGCTAGATCATAACTTGACTCTTTTGCTTTGTAATTTGACCGAAAATATCTGAGATGTCAGTCACAGTCATGTTTTAGTAGCATGATTTTTGTGATTAGTGCATCACAGCTGACAAAAGAAGTGACGCTAGGGTCATCCACAGAGCTGTGAGCATACTAGCCAGGACTGGAGACCTGTTAGCTGTAAAAAATAAAATGAAAGGAAATGCACATTAATTATTGATTAATTTAGGCCAGTAAACAAAGTCTTTGGAAACACCTTAAAATCCCTTTATGGACTTCCATTCATTCATTCATTCATTCATTCATTCATTCATTCATTCATTCATTCATTCATTCATTCAGTTTGTGTTTGCGTTTGCTGACTGTAAATACAATAGCCCACACTACTCATACTCTTTCATTCTCATGTTACTTATATTTCTCTAAGGGTTGACATTTTCTGTATGATTTATTTATTATTAAGTGCTGTCACACTTGTAGAGAAATTGTGTATAAATCATTACATGAAAACATAGAAATAAATGTATACTGACCAGCGACTCCTAAGGAATCTGTAACTACGATAGTTGTTGGATCAATTGATAATTTGACTGTTCCATTTCTAACAGCTTCAGCAAGACCCTTAGCCAGCTCTGACGCAGTAGGATTATTGGCAAGACTATTGTTAAATCCAAGTAGACCATCTACCGCAATAGAGCCAGACCTGAGAGGAGACAATGTTCATAAATTAATAAATGGAAAAACTGTAACGCAACAACTGTACTAATGACTTATAAGCAACTATCCATTTAACTACTCAATCAACCAATAAATAAACACATGTAAAACAATTTTTTTTAAACAAGCTGTGATGATGCAATTTTACAGAGCATTGACTGTTTTTAGAATTTTATAACATTTTACCTGAACCTCCAAACCAACGAGCGCTTGAAGTTCCTAAAACCTTTGTAAAATCCATCAAGCTATAATAAATGAATAAACAGTTAAGGAGAGATTTCATTTTATAATGAAAAACTAGAGAAATGTTCAAATTGTTTTTCAGTTTAAATATTTAAACCATTATTTAAAGGACAAAACAATTACCTCAGAGGTGATATTTTTTGCCAGCTTTGTGGCTCCATCAGATGTCATATTTGAAAGGTCGTTTGTAAAGACGTCGTTCAGTTTGAAGGTTATATTGTAGTCTGTAAGATTAGAAGCTGCTGAGACTGTTGTAGCTTGAGTCGGAGCTGAAGTATTAGCAGTGGTCGTCACTTTTGTTCCATTTTTTGGGCAGAATTAAAGGAAAATGGGTCACAATTCAATAATACGTTGTATAGGCTTACCAATATACAATAAATCTCAACCATGAAGACAGCATTTTGCTTCTCCTACGAGATTGTGTGTGTGTGTGTGTGTGTGTGTGTGTGTGTGTGTGTGTGTGTGTGTGTGTGTGTGTGTGTGTGTGTGTGTGTGTGTGTGTGTGTGTGTGTGTGTGTGTGTGCGCGCGGGCGAAACAAGAATGATTATGTCTATGTCCTTCCTTTAAAGGGTTCACAGTGTAACAGACAAGTATCTAACAGGAAAAAAATAAATCTGTAAATACACTGACCATTGGTTTCTGTGATATCAGTAGCACTGATGGATGTGTTATTAATTGCGAAGTTGAAACTTCCATTCGTGATAGCAGTAACAAGGGTGACTTTCACGTCTGTCACATTAGGACTAGTGCCATTCGTGGAGTCAAACTCGAGGACAGAATCAGTCACAGTGGAGCCCTTGCTGTGGAGATCAACCATATTGAAACACAGTCAGATAATTAACTAACAAACAACTGAAAGACCAAATGGAACAATCAAATGGTCACTTGACTTACAAACTGATAAACTAAACCAGTCGGGAAAGCAATCACTGATCAAACAAACCATGGATATATCCATCTATGTTAATAACAGGGTGTTTGGTAATGACTACAAATAAATGTACTGTTACCTGAACTTCCGAATGTGCATACGGAGGAATTTTGGAAAACGAGCCTTGTAAACTTTAGAAAACTGTAACACATAGATAAATAATCATATAAATATCATATTACTTGCATACAAGCATTTCTGATATTGAGATAAAATTTATCTGCAAGAAATGTAGTTTTAAAACAGACAAAAAACAAGTATTTAGCAAACTATTCAGCGTGTTAAAGCATACAGTATATCACCAGTGGTATATATTTTTAATGTTGCCAATACACAACATTACCAGAGTCTACTGCTATTGCAATCAACATCCATGCCTTATAGGAGAAAAATATTACCGCAGTGGTGATGTTATTTGTCAGATCTATAGTCTCAGGATGACTGAGATTGGAGTAGATGTCCTTGAATTCTTGAGCAATACTGAAGACTAAATTAATCTGTGCAACTTTAGCAGGTGGAGACACTGTTGTAACTGGAGTTGAAGTTTGATTCGTAACTGGAGTTGTTGCAGGTGTTGCTGCTTTGGGTAAAATTAAAATGGGACAAAGTTCAACAAAAGTGTCAAAAAACAAAATTAATATGGCCTTGAAGCCTTATTTAACAATAAAGTTAAATTAAATCTGTAGTTAAGTTAAATCTGTAAACACACACTGACCAGTGGTCGACTGGTTCTGTGGTGGGGCCTCAGCAATCCTGGTGGCATTCTGAATGATTGTGAAATTGACATGTCCACTGTTCAAGATTTGTGTCAGGTCTGACACATTCGGCTTAGAGCCATTGCTAAACTGAAGTTCTCCCTCTGTCACAATGGATCCATTCCTGGGAGAGAACACAGGAAAATAATAAATGAATGAACTGGGTGAACAAATGGTCAGTTGACTTACAAAGTAACTAACCAACCAACCATTCAAACAATGAGCTAAAATAATTTATCATGATTTTTACAGTTTTATGCTTTTACCTGATTTGCCAAATTGCGAAGCGTTCAAAGTTTGTATAATTGTTCTTGTAAAGTGTCTCAACCTACAAAACATTAACAAACAGATTAAGACATTTCTCCATACAGTTCTACAAATATTTAATTATGGTTTTCATTTCTTTTTATTATACTACTTGACAAATGATCAAATCCTGTATCGTTTTCTAATGCTGAGAAACTTAGTTTCTAAAGTTTCTAACTTTGTCTGCGAGACTTGAAAAATAGGCAAAGTAGGCATTTTAGCAAATTCAATCATGAACATACACATAGACATGGGCACACTCGCTCTTATGTTAAAAATAAGGTGGATATAATTACACATTATATCTGTTTTATTCTCTACCAATTTTTTTTTTTTTTTTTTTCTCACGACCAATTCGTACGAGTGAGTAAAAGGTGGCTAATTCGTACAAATTCGTTTGACCTCACGATTAGTCTAAACCCCAGTTTTGGGTAGGGTTAGGGGCGGGGTCAGGGGTAGGTCATTCGTACGAACTCGTACAAATTGGGCAACTCGTAAAATATGTAAGATTTAGCAAAAATCATACGAATTCATATGAGTGAGGTCGTATGAATTTGTATGAATTAGCCACAGAGGTGTCAAGTAACGAAGTACAAATACTTCGTTACATTACTTAAGTAGAAATTTTGGGTATCTATACTTTACTGGAGTAATTATTTTTCAGACGACTTTTTACTTCTACTCCTTACATTTTCGCGCAATTATCTGTACTTTCTACTCCTTACATTTTAAAAATAGCCTCGTTACTCCTAGTTCATTTCGGCTTGTTTTCATTCCGGCTTGTCGTCGTTAAAAAAAAAAAAGGCCAATTACACAAACGGTTAATAGATCTGAGTCCCGCCTCCTGAACACACATCGCTAAACTGATTGGCTTTGTGTTTTCTTTCTAACTTGTGAGAGGCTGTAGTCGGTTGTGCGAAGCGCCAAAACTCCTCCGAGTCCTAAGGAAACCTAGATGCGGTAAGCGAGGGAGAAATCAACAGTTCTGTGCTCAAGAATACGGGGCAAATCGCGTCAAATATTGATTTGGGGACAGACGTTTTTACAATATAATGACAATCTTAACATAACACTAACATCATCGTTAGTGTGTGTGTGTGTGTGTGTGTCAAATCAAATCAAGTATATTTGTATAGCGCTTTTCACAATACAGATTGTATCAAAGCAGCTTCACAGTATTAAATTAAAATAAAATAATACAACAAGGTTTGTTTCTAGTGGAATTTATTGATTGATAGAATAAAAATTAAATATCCCCAAAATGTGTGAGAGAGAGAGAAAGAGTGTGTGTGTGTGTGTGCGTGAGAGAGAGAGAGAGTGTGTGTGTGTGCAACTCTACATTATAGGGTCAAAATATCCCCACAAAGATGTCAATATCCAAAATCCTTGTCCTTTTGGGGATTTTTTTTCTTCTTCAGAAAACAGCTTATAAATCAGACTTGTTTTTTGAAAATGTAAAAATGCAGACAGTTTTCTGTGATAGGTAAGGTTAGTCTATAGGGGGCTAGAATACACAGTTTGTTTGTACAGTATAAAAATCATTATGTCTATGGAAAGTCCCCATAAAACATGAAAAAATAACATTGCTTGGTCTGTTGAAGGCTGGTCTTGCTGAAATGAGAGGCCTGTTGATCAAATCATCCCAGTCTCATCAGCTGGACTGAAAGAAGTTTCAGTGCTCTTAGGACACTGAAAACATGGCTCAGAGCAATGGTCACAAGTGACACTTGACAGTATTGCTGTGTGTCGTGTCCAACAGGACAAACTGGACAGTATTGCTGTGAAACATATGCCAACAGTTAATTTCTGTTAAATGATTAGTTCACTTAGTTAAAACTGAAAATTCTGTCATCATTTACTCACTCTCGAGTTGTTTCAAACCAGTTTCTTTCTTCTGCTGAACACAAAAGAAGATATTTTGAAGAATGTCGATAACCAGACAGTTGATGGTAGCTATTGACTTCCATAGTATTTTTTTTTTTCCTACTATGGAAGTCAATGGGGTCCATCCACTGTCTGGTTATCGACATTCTTCAAAATATATTCTTTTGTGTTCATCAGAAGAAAGAAATTCATAAAGGATTGAAACAGTTTGAGGGTGAGTATATGATTTTCATTTTTGGGTGAACTATATCCCTTTAATGAAAGATGCAGACATGTGTTTGGCTTCTTCAAAAAGCAAGGAACAAGACAGTATTGCACTATTGCATTGCACTATGAGCGGAGTAAAGTTAAGTCTCTTAAACTGCCACCATGTCTTTATTAGTTATTTGTAACATTACAGAATTAAATAATTTACGTATTGTTAAGGTCAATATAGACTAAAAACCTTAAAACATTACCCTATTAATTTCCTGATTCCTCCGCTTATTTAGCTTATTTATTTAGAAAATTAACTTTATATGGGCATATATACGGCTGAAACAGGTAGCCTAATGCATCATCCCAAATTTTTCAACATCAACATTTTAATATAATTATAGTCAAATATGGCCTTTAGAAAAATGTGTTTTTTTGAGGAGCTGGAGTAGTGCACTATATAGGCCCCTGTGGCGCGGCCTAAGCTTTTGTCCTTAATGGCATTTTTTTCCTTACATTACTTTTACTTTTATACTTTAAGTAGTTTTGAAACCAGTACTTTTATACTTTTACTTGAGTAAAAAGCTTGAGTTGATACTTCAACTTCTACAGAAGTCTTTTTAAACCCTAGTATCTATACTTCTACTTGAGTAATGAATGTGAATACTTTTGACACCTCTGATTAGCCACCTCGCAAAATACGTACGAATTGCTGTGAGATCGGGTTGGTACACCTTTAGCTGAACCCACTGCTGGAAAAAAAATACAGTGTAATTTTAACCATTCCTCACTGGCCAAAAATATTACCTGAGAGGTGATGTTATTTTTCAGGTCTACGGTTGCATTATTGGTGCTGTTTAAGTAGACTTCCAGGAAAGTGTCGTTGATGCTGAAGCTTAGAGTGAATCGATAAGCAATGGTCCTGTTGGTGCTGCTGTTCGTTTGAGCAGCATTTCCAGGCACATGTAGGATTCCTATTTAAGGTGAAATCAGTTGAAATTAGGGGAAATGAGAGAAGCTGAGAGAGATTGCTGAAGATTTACCATCATAGTTTAGCATGTGGTTAGTTAGGCTGACAAATGTATACTGGTAAGATAGCAATCCATATATATTAAAAAAAAAAAAAAAAAAAAAAAATCCATGTCTCTTTCAAGACAGTTACATTAATGCTGATCACCAACCAAGCCTGTTTGACTGCAGTGGATTCCATTTTGAGAGTAAATATATTTTACAGCTGGATTGTGAAAATTCTTTTGTAATTCATGTGCAATGATACAGAATGATTTGGAACAAGTATCACTACTAGATCCTTACCAATTAGACACAGAACAACTACAATAATCTTCCACTCCATTGCGATCTTCTTTTAGCAATACGCCTAAAAAATGAAGCATAGAAGTATGATGAGCCGAAGTTCAAAATCAAGCATTCCTTCATGCACATTACATAACAATGTTTGCATTTTGTATACCATTTTATATTTTATTTCACTCTGGATACAGAGAACAACTGAAAACCTTTTCTACTTACTTTTTAAATATTGGGTCAAAAAAAGCAATCCAGGTTATTCCGTATAGCAAGCTTTTCAAGGAAAGTTCCTGTCATCCGTTAAATGGTCACCTCTAACAGAGCATAGCAGACAGGTGAGAGGGCATTTAAAGGGAGACCGTTTTTTTCCTCTTCTGAAGAATGGACCAATGAGAGTCCAAGTTGGGAGTTTGCTGACAAACTTGATTAACAACTGTAAAACAGAATAGCTTTGTTTCGTGGTATGGGACGGCACATGATCACAGTAGCCTGCCTACATGTTGCATTACCTGTTTTTGACCAATTATGGCAAATTGAAAAATTATGGCTGCAAAACAGTTTTTACATCTTTTAACACTCAACAGTACTCTGTGCCATCACTTAGTAAAACTGTACATTATTCATGTGGAAATATGTACTTCAACATCCTTGACTGAAGTTCATCTTTCTGAAGTAACATTTTCCCCCAATAAAATTCATTCAAATTTCATATCCAATGTGGATAACACTTCCATATACAATTAATGGAGAAAGTAAAGCCATTTCTTTCTCTTTTAGTGATTTTGAGAAGGTGATACGTGCTCTGTAAAGCCTGCTTATGAGACATTCCTGATATGCCTTGGATGACTCATAAAAGCAACAATGACATTTCTATTATGACAGCTCTCTGAAGATTTTCAGCATGGTGATGGATATGACATTGTTTATGTATTTGGTCTTGGTGGAATGCTGCTTCAGAGCAAGTACACAGGTACTTTCTACGACCAATACATACGCCGACACACTGCTGTGAGTATGTAAGACGCTGCCGCTACACAAATAGCACATATCAATTACCCATAGCAGATTTATACAGGTGAAGCTGGGGAAGTTGGAGGGTTTTAGACAAACTCTCAAAGCACGCTGCAAACTGCTATAGTGAATGTTAACTAGCCATTTAAATGTTGAGCAGCAAGCTCATTGGCTGCAGATGCGACATGAACCAGCTTATGCCAAGTATGTTAATGCCGTAAATATCATCATCTTGCATTAAGAACCCATCAGCCTGCGCCATCTATGTGTGTGTGTGTGTGTGTGTGTGTGTGTATATATATATATATTTTTTTAAATGTACTGTGTACAAAAAGTACTGTGCATTGAGAACAGTGTGTGAGGATAGGAGTCACTTGTCTTTAGAAACAAAGGGTGTGATTAAAAAAAGGTGTGTTTTGTTGCTAATCATGTTGTATTTCAAGTTCTTGAGCAAAACATTAGGAAACTACGTAACTGGCTTTTCTATGAAATGTAGCTCCTTGTAACTCATATTGTTTGTTCCAAAACAAACAAGAGCAAAAATTTGCTAACCGCAAACATCTCTTAAAATCTCGTATGCTCTTATAATCTCTTATAATTTCACACATTATAATCTGTTATTATAAATTCTACAACAATTTCTATATGGATTAAATAATAAATCCATATTAAATCCAAATCCAATAAATAATATATCCATATTATCATGGTGTCGTCTGAATGCGTAAACTCAAATGAAAACTTCTCAGTTTTAAGCATATCGTTGTTGTGTAAACGTACCCTAAATTATATAAGTTACATAAAGAAATTACATTTTAAATCATATTAAAATAGAAAAGTTAATTTATTATTACAGTCTGTATATGGTTGTATGGCTGTTTTTACTGTTGCATCTTAATGTTACTTTGTTTTTCCTTCTGACTTTTGGTAAACAGGCAGGAATGCTTTCCTCATGCCAAAACTTCAACTTCACCACAGAATGGTCACAAGCCTCTTATAATTATAGCAGAAGTTTTTAGGTTCAGCCTAATCAATTATTTAAAAAATGTCACATTAAACAGGTGTTGTACAGTATTGTAAATGCTTTCTTTTCAATATGTTTTCATCTTTTTTTTTTTTTAATGAAATTTGAAACTGGTAAAATCGTAGTGTCCATTACATCACTGCTAAAATGTTCAACTCTTAGCAAATGATAAATGTGAGGTGTCAAGACATGAGGATTGTCCAGAAAAGGAAAAGTCTCTTGACACCAGGGTTTGACTTGACTGTGATAGCAGACCTCTGTAACAGATGTGGCCTCTGGCTGGGATAGTTATACAGAAAGGGCAGTTGCTAATGTGTTAAGCATGGTCCCATTGAGATGCATATCACTGTATCACTTTATTTAACCTAGTTTCGGCAAGGCAGTTTAACCTGCTAGAGCGCTCCTCCCATTTGAACAGAAACCCAATAAATTAACTACAATGAACAGGCATAATTGTGGCTTCTTTTGAATGAAGACATTTGGGTGTTTTTTTAAAGTCATACATATTATATTGATTAGAAAGAATATAAGTACAATATATATCTTAAAGAAATGTATGACACTGTCCTTGTCAGAGCTTGGAAACTGAATGGGGTCAAAGTCATACGTTTTTTTGCATGTTCCATTTCAAGTCTAAAGCAATCGATTTAAAACTCTGAATGAATTTCATAAACATTTTCTCATATTTCCCGATCTCCACGCTGAAAACCTTTAACATTTCCCTGTACAAGTCTCAAACGATCTCAACCCTGCATCTCTATGCTTGTGTCCTCCACCCTCCTCATTCCTCAGATTCCACACATTTACCCTTTACCATTGTTTTCAACCCAATCCCCCAGATGTTGCATCATACATCTGATAAACATCTTGACAATACCAGATTGACACATTCTGATTCAAAAATGTCTCTAAAATGTTCCCAGTTTGCATTTCTTAAGACATTTTGAACATACTGAAGATTAAAACGGATACATAAAATAGATGTCTGAGTGATTTAGGAGTGCTATCATGTTTATGATTTTATGTTGATATGACTTTATGACTTTATTTATATAACGCTTTATACAATACAGATTGTTTCAAAGCAGCTTTACAGTGATAACAGCTTTGTTCAGCTGAAGTCAGTTCAGTGCCGATTCACTTCCAATGAAAAGATAATCAATTATTAAATTTAATTTCATCTACAAAGCAAAACTGTTCTCATACAGCAGCGTCAGTACTGCCAGTATAAAAATCAATGACATGAATTAATTCTTTCTAAATAAACATAAGAATCAATGTTTTTTTTTTTTTTTATGTGCACAAGTTGCCTACTGAACTCTTCCCATGAGAAGTGTACTGACATGATTAAACATGTTTATGTAATAATGTTTAAGGATTAAATATTATTACACAATACCAGTAGTCAATACCTGTACTAACAAATAAAATGTTATGTACATTTCTGAAACAAACATTAAAGTCGTCACATTTTAAATTTAGAGCTGTCAAAAATGTATTAGTTATCAAGATTAATGTGAAAAATAACTGGCTACCTGGTGACACACCTATTGTGGAGAGATTAAATGACCATTTGCGCATGTTCCTTTGTAGACAAAAACCTCCATTCCAAGCAAGTTCAGTGATCTAATACTCCCAGATTAGCTGCACATCAATACATCTTTTAATTTTTTTTTTTTTTGTCTAGAAGTGTGTTGGGTCACTCGCTTTCATTTATCCTTCCTCCACTTACCAGTGCTTGCACACTGGTTGCGTATACACAATGTAGTTTTTGAGATGTGAAGTGTTCTTTCACACAGGGTTTAAAGGGATTCTGGTCAGCCAAAAACTGTCATCATTTTCTCATACTCACAAGTTTCTTTCTTCCGTGGAACATAAAAGAAGACATTTTGAGAAATGTGCTTTTTTATTTGTCCATAAAATGGAAGTGAATGGTAACCAAAACACATTCTGTTAGATTTACCATAATTATAAGTTTAAGTTTACAACTTATAAAAACTGTTTGCGTCTTCGTCAAACACACAATTACAAGTTGGAAAAAGATTTTAAGGAAGCTCTGACAATTGTGATGTAATGTAAAAAAAAAAAAAAAAAATGCATTAAGTTAAAAGCAGTTTATACATATTATGTCACTGTTAACTAGTGTTTTTTTCTCCATCATTTTATTACTTTTTAACTGCATTATAATGCGCTATAAATAAAGGTGAATTGACCCCCATCACAGTAAATTTGGAATTCATATACAGAAATGTTACAGTGTAATGAGGAAAATAATGTAAAAAAAAAAAGGTTGACCTAATTTTAAAGAACTCTTTATGCCAAAAAGGTTCTAGGATAAATGTCTTAAATGACTGCATAATACTGATGTTTAACAGGTTATTTAAAAAAAAAAAAAAATATATATATATAGTATGTTTATGACTGGTTTAATTCATAAAATGTATTTATTTTTTCAAATAAATAAATAAATAAAGCTAAATCCATTAGTCGAGCCCATAAAGGGAACACCTAAAAGGTTATATATATAACATTTTCTTCTAAGAGTGAATAAAGTATATTGTTTAAATCAACAATTTGTATATTCTACAAAACAATATATATAAGTGTTATGAATGGCTAATTTTCCGATGTTACATTGAACAATTCTTTATTTTAATTTTTACTGTCTTTTGCGGTAACACTTTATTTGATGGTCCACTTAAGACATTCTGTTGAGTCTTGACTAGAAGTAACATTGCGACTACATGCCAACTAACAGTCATTAAAAATTAGTAGACTGCATAATATCTGCTAACTCTTTAATGTGATGCTCCCCCAACAGACATTCTACTGACTAAGTAACTTTGTAACTATGTCAAATTCTATACCTAACCCTACCAGTCTACTAATACTCTAATGAGAGTTAGTTGACATGTAATGAGAGTTAGTACTTATATTCAACAGTGACCATCAAAATAAAGTATCTGTGTTTCTGATCAGTGAAATACTAAAATGCTGCATCTTCCTGAGAATGGGCCTTCTTTTTTGAACAAGGAGTTATCACGTAGCAAACCCGTGCACACTTTTAAAAAAAGCCAGGGAATTCTACAGGTTTGCACAGTTACACATCTTTTAGTACATGACATGCAGTAACACTTTGTGAAAGCAACCTCACTCTAATCTCACAAACAGCAAAAAGTACACTTATAAAACCAGTAAGTTCACATTACAAGGAGCAGTCAATTTGACTGATTCACCAGTTTGCCATTCACTAACTGTGTGCAAGAGAGTGATAAGTTAATGGATGACACAAGCACACTTGTTCATGAGATTGAATTCCCCACCCTCACAGAAACTATGTAATATAATGACAATGATGTGCTTGATTCCAGGCAGGCAAGTTTAATTTAGTCCATTCAGGCCAGAACAAGAAGAAACAAAACAAAACAAAAACAAACAACAATTTATTTGAATAGTTTAATACTAATAATTTGATTATTGATTTTAGATATCTCTGTTGCATGAAATACAAGTTAAAGCCACATACAAGTTAAAGATGTTAAATAATTTAAAAACTATGAAATAATAGAACAGTGGTTAACAAAAATGGCAGAAGATAGCCTACTTCTACACCCCCCCCCCCCCCCCATTTTAAAATCACATCCACCAATCACATTCAAGTGATGTCACACACCTGTCATGGAAACCGTACGAACTGCGGTGTTTGAATGCCACTCCTTGATGACTGCAGGGTGAGTCAAAGAAATTAATTCAAATAACACTCATGTTGAATATATTCCATGACCATGCTTCTCCCCATATTGTCTTTTCAACATTCCCTGAACAGATGAACGTCACAGTGTTAGTGGCTTTTGGATTGGCCTCTGAGGAATGCAAATTTGCATCCTTTCAATACAGTTTAGAGCAATTCATCTTGGCAACAAGGTTGCTATACATACACTACCAATATCAAAAGTTTGGGTTAGTAAAAAAAAATTATTTGCCATCAAAGTCACTAGGCCATTACTAGTGAAGCTGTCAGAAATCTGCAGTCCAGACAGAAATGTGACGTGCCTTGTAGGAACCTATAGCACTCAAGACCTTATCTGACATGTCAAGTTTTGCTTGTTTAAAACCAGGAGCAAACACAAGCAACAAAAAGTTAAGCCTTGCTGAAAGAGTTGTAACCTTAACTTGGTGACTGCTAAATTGTCGACCAAATTGACTACGCCACCCCCACTTTTCTGGGATGGGGGACCCTAACAATGATGATTTTTACACAGGCAGTGCAAATAAATGAACCAGAAGCCGGAGTACAAAAAAAGTTGATACTTTATTAAAATACCAGATACAATCCTTCACAGATATGGTGGTTGAAATAACCTGATTGGTAGTACTGTTGTTCAGAAAATATTTCACAAACTTAAGAGAATAGAACAAACCAAAACCTCAAAAAAAAAAAAAAAAACATATACCACAACACTCAATTTAAGAAAACATTAAACAAAAGACAAAAAAAAATTAAAACAATACACCAAACAATCAGTATTAAATTAAGAAATATGATTAAAAAAAACAAATGGTGAATCTAACATTCGAATTAATTAAACTAAGAAATGAAAAATAAACTGGAGAACACACCACATGGGAGGAAACAAAAATCAAAACCAAATAAAAATCAAAACCAATCAAACCATATATCAAACACACAAACCAACAAGACCTCCCATACAGTGGCACACCAGTAAATAAGACAGAAAGACTTCAAAAAATGAATACCATAAAAACGCTACAACAATGACATTATTATCCAATTAACGAAAGAAAACATAATAATCTCAATTTCAGTGGGGAAAGAAACGATGACCACCACCCAAAGAAGGTTTTGAAACTCAATACACTATAGTTCACTTGGTTGGCTGAGACATAACAGTCTCAATGAGAGGCAAAAGTGAGTTGTAAAGCAGTCTATTCCGTACAAACGTCCGTCAATGCTGGCACTTGTAACTCGACCGAGTATAGACACCAATGATCATTGAGCGTTCTCAGATCAACAAGTCATCGGCACAGGAATGATCCTAAAATACATTCACAGGTAGCCAAGCCCAGACGCAGAGTGACACGCACACTGCGTTCTCCGATCAACAGGTCATCAGCGCAGGAATAATCACTGAATTCAGGCACAGCCTTAACACACAAGCAATTCTTCCAACGCGCCAGTAAAGGAGAGACCACACACACTCGTGCATCAAATGGAGAACGAGAACAAACGCTCTTTCATTGACACCCGCGAGACTTTAAATGCGGCCGACCCCATCACCTCACCTGCCCACTTAAAGGCATAGCATACTCATTCTGGTTACAGAGTGTTTGGTGATTTTTCCCAAGGTCGTAGTGTCTCAAGATACCGATGCACCTGATAAAACCACCAACACTAGATCAGCCACACAGACTCCCTCATCTGTGACTGTATCATCACAGTTACATCCTCTTCCACTGTGAAACAAAGTTTCTGATCATTACCCCTGTCAATCAACTAAGGGGCTGTTTACACGACACCGTTTTCAACTAAAAATGTAAAACTTTTTAAGCGTTTGGGCCGTTTGTTTACACAACAACAGCGTTTTGGGTGCCTGAAAACGGGATTCGAAGTGCAAAGTCTTCGTGTAAACAACAAAAAAGCGAATTTGTGAAAATGATGACGTCATTACGTGTTAAAGCAGACTACATGCTTTTTAGTAGTTTTCACGTATCTGTGTGAATGGGGATCGTTTTGACAATGGTGTCGTCTGTACGCGTAAAAATCAAAGGAAAAACTTCTATTCTAAAATACTGTTGTCGTGTAAACGTACCCTAAGAAATAAACTATAAAGCAAATTGCGGCCCTCAAAGCACCATCGCAAACACCAAAACATTAATTCCTAGTGCTGTAACTACAAAACAAGATATTAGTGTCCACACCAATGCATGGTAATGTTCTGTTTATTATGAGCGTGCGCTGCTGTTCTGTTGTCTGCCACTTTAAATGCTCAAGCTCCTTGAAAAAAAAAAATCGTTTTGATACGATTATAAATTCATACCCATAAATTCACAACACAACGAAATTAAGCCACAACACAACGAAATAGAGCCGCAACACAACGGAAATGCTCCCGACCACTAGAGGGCTCTCAGAGCGCGGTATAAAGTTAGTTTTCCTTACCACTGTTCTATAGAGTCGGCAGTCTTAATATATCAATACCACGATTAGTTTTAACAGTATGTTACCATTGTATATCGACATAAAATATACTTCAAAGTCACCTACATGAATTATAGCTGCATATTTATACTCAAGAATGCTTTGACGCGCATAGTGCATGATCCCAAAGGGGACGTCTGACAAATCCACCTATATGGTGGTGGAATCCACCAAATCCAAAAAGTCAGCTGTAGTAAGTCAGTCTATACCAATACAATCAAGCTTTGGATTTGGAACATGTCTGTTTTTGAATGTTAAAAGTCATTTTAATTAATACAAATTATATGTTTTAACAACTTGAAGGAAT
The DNA here is from genome assembly GCF_963993115.1 of Abramis brama. Taxonomy (NCBI): domain Eukaryota; kingdom Metazoa; phylum Chordata; class Actinopteri; order Cypriniformes; family Leuciscidae; genus Abramis; species Abramis brama. Next base: position 32,771,193 of record NC_139964.1, on the reverse strand, counting down.
TGGCGGACGTTCCCTTAGGGATCATGCGCTGTGGTATCGTGTCAAAGCATTCTAGAGTATAAATGCAGCTATCATGCACGTAGGTGATTTTGAATTATGGTTAGCTACATCCCAGCAAACATGCCAGTGGGCCCACTGTGGGTAAGTGTGGGTTTTCTGTGGGACAGTGTGGGCAAGGGCAAACCCATTTGGGCCCCCATTAGGATTTACTGTGGGCAACCCACTGTGGGATTGTGACCATAGATATCATATATAAATGCTAGATGTCTTATGGCGCAGTCACTTCCGGCATCACCGTTCGGCCATCTTGTCACAGTGAAGCTGTGCATTAAGGTGAATGATCAGCACGCACACAAATCCTCTCATCTCGCTGAAATCTTGACGGATTTACAAACGGTTTGGTTTCTTACAAACGTTATTAACGTGGCTATAATTCCGAATGCTTGAACATGTATGTTATAATTATTCATATGTATGCAGTGTCATAACTACATCTCTGACGTTTATAACAAACCAAACCGTTTAAAAATCGGTAGCAAATTGAGCAAGTTATGGTTATTTAAAAGTACATGCACCATGTTATGAGTGAGCGAGCACACTGTGGCAAGATGGCCGCCACGTGCGGACGTCGACCTCCATTGGCCAGCAGCGAGCACGAGACATCTAGCCTTTATATATGATATCTATTATTGTGACACTGCGGTGTCTGTTCCTGTTCCTAAGCCAGTGTCTGTTCCTGTTCCTGAGCCGGTTCCTGTTCCTGTGCCATGGCCGCCTGAAGGGTCGTCTCCTCCCTGGCCGCCTGAAGGGTCGTCTCCTCCCTGGAGGAGATGACCCTTCAGGCGGCCATGGCTCAGGAACAGGAACAGACCCCCCCCCTGTTGTTTAAATGAAACGGTAATAACGGTCGACTAACGTTAGCTGCTCAGACAGTTCGTTTTTTTGGTAATCTCCGAGGTAATGTATACTTTAATACTGCATGAATTCATTACCTGTAAGTGTTTTACACTTTTGGTGTTATTATAATTTGGTTTATTGTTGTTTTCCCGTTTACGTGATGAACTAGGGCCGAGCTAGACACAATGGCTGGGCTGAAGTCATGTCAAGTCATGTCTTTGTTTTAAAGTTTTAAATAGCGATGTAAACGAGGATTTATGTAGCGTAAATTCAATAGGGGAGAGTGGGGTGAGTTGTGCCAGTTTTTACTCAAAGTGACTTTAAAGTGAGGCCATGGCAGTAATGCCTTCAACTTAAGGATGTACATATATTTCAGGATGTGGTGCATCCCTGAGAACAATAACTTTGGATCTGAAATAAATTGTTTCAGAAATATAGCTCTTGGAAAAAAAGTGGTCTCATGGCACAACTTGCCCCTGGTGCGGGGGAAGTTGTGCCTTTGGGGGAATACAATGGGGGTAAATTGTGCCAGTGATTTCTGAAGTAAAACAAAACATTTTAATGTTATGAACCATAATGCTATATGAAAGCAAGATAAATTCAATACAAAATTACTCATTTAAGGTTTATTTAGATATTGTCACCCTGGAATACCATAGCATGCGTTTTTCCTACTATGGTCAATTGCATAGGGATTTTGTATTGAACATAACTCTGGATCACAGTGTCATAGAGACAAGGGGGCGGGCTCATTTTACTCAGACGACCAATCAGTCTCTCAGGATCATTGTGAAGCTATCAAGCTACGCCCTAGCAACCATTTAGAGCACCATAGCAACACAATATATGATATTTGTGAATCATTTCAGGCAAAAAGGCTTTGGAAATAGATGCCTGTTGACATAGCGCTGTTTGTCAGGAATAAAGTGACTAGGCTCATTTCTAAACATCCTATTGTGACATAGGCCACTTAAAAACGGAATAAAACCTCTCTTTAATAACATAGTGCAAACTCAAAACTGAAATCAGTGTTAGCTAAATTAAACAAATAACAGGCAGGCCCAAGTAAAACAATGATGAGGCATGCCCATCTCCTCACTTCTCAAGATTATCCCCTGTGAGAATGTAGGTCTAGGTGGTCTGGATCTGGCACAACTTAACCCAGGCCCTTTGGCACAAATCACCCCGGACCCACAAGTTTGAAAAACTAGCATGATCCAGCAGTTAAGAGCTAACATCATGCTAACTGTATAGACTCATTGTGTAGCCTACTAAAGCACTAAAACATGTGTGAAATGTTTTCAAACTTGTCTATAATTGTTCAGACACTACAATCAGAAAACCTTAATCATAGAAATTTTACTTTGAAAGGGAAAAAACAGTTTTTTGCACTAAAATATGCTTAACTCTCATGCCATGTGTCCCTCTTCTTTGGAGGACGAGTAAAAGTGATTGCTTTTCAAAATGATGTGGTCACATGACCAATTTCTTCTATGGTTTTCCAGAAACAAGGGTGGAACTACTTCCCCCCCTTGCACAAATCACCCCACTCTCCCCTACATAAGCTACACACTCTTTACATCTCGTTAAATATGACTATGACCGTTCATATTTGATAGACACCGATAAACACTGCGCGCTGACAGACAGCAAATCAATATACTGTAAATATTTCACTGAAATATTATTTTTTGTTTCTTTTTCTCCCTTTTCCATGTGTGTAATCAGATAATTGGTGCTGCTCTGTGTAAGTATTGTGTTGGAATCACTGTCTGACATATTCTCAGTTTTTGCATTGTAGATTTGTCATAGACATTTACAAAAACTTTCTTTGCACCATATAAATAACTGTATTTTCATAAACATTTTGCTTATGTTATGTTAATATTTTGGGAACCAAATTTTTGAAATGAGATGTTCCTCACCCCCTGAACAAATACTGTATTTGAAATGTTGTTTGTCCTCTCTCTTTTCAGTATTTATTGCCGTCTAATCCTGAGCTCCAACCCCAGTTAAGCAGACCTGAACCAGTTGATCGAGGTCTTCAGGATCAGCAGAAACTACAGACAGGCTGGAGCTAAACTCCTCCATGACCAGGACTGGACACCACTGCTGTAAGTGATCGATCTAGTCATGTTCAGAACATTTTGCAGGGGATCTCAGCTCTGGCCCTTGAGGACCACTGTCCTGCAGACTTTAGCACCAACCCTGGTCCAGCACACCTGAACAAGCTAATCGAGCTCTTTTGGTTAAAAGAGCAAGTGAGATTGATCTGGTCTGGACATAAGCAAGACAGTGCACTTCGAGGACCAGAGTTGAGAACTCCTGACATATTAATTAGTCAATAATCACTGATGAAAAAACAATCATTTTTATTTGTATAGATTTATGTAATATTTGACTAATATTCAGTTGTCTCTCTTTTTTCCTCAGTTGTGATGTGTGTCAAACAGCTTAATAAACCCAAAAGAGAGCCACTCAGGCACAGGTCACTCTTTTTCTGTGTAAGTAAATTTTTGACTGTCAGACACATTCTCTCTATTTGTTTAAAATAAAAATGACATATTCAGGCTGCAAGTTAAAGCTATCAATGATTTCTTGATAAAGACATTAAAAAGATTGTTCTTCATGTTGTTCCAAACATGTATTATTTACTTTTTTCTGTGGAATGCAAAAGAAGATAAATTACACTTGGAACAACCCTTGTTTTTGTTTTGTTTTATTATTTTTTTTTATGTTAACATTTCAATTGTTGTTGTTTTTTTCTCACTTTAGATGCTGACACAAAAAACAGCCAGGCCGCAGCATCCGAAGGGGATGATCCTGATCCTGTTAAATCATGAGCCTGTTAAATCATAATGCAAGAGACTGGGATGGTGGAAGGAGCAGAAGAACCAGAAGACTGGAGATCTGGCAAATATCTTCTGGTATCCGAGGGGATTGATTTATTTTATTAGAGGATTCATAATCCACCAATGTGTTGTGATGTGTTTTTATACGCTTTTTTTTTGTTTTGACTCTTTTTTTTTTTTTTTTTACTCAAAATCTATTTAAAATAAATGCTGCTCTTTTGACAGTTCTGTTCAAACGTTCCTGAATTTTTTTTCACGATTTACATGCTGACGACTGGATGCTGGCTACTGAAAATTAATTTTTAACATCCCAGGAATAATTACTTTGTAAAATAGATTAAAATAGAAAACAGTTATTTTAAGTTGCAACAATATTTCAGAATATTACTCTTTTTAATGTATTTATTAAATAAATGCAGCTGAGATGAAGGGAATTCTTTCAAAAGTATTTAAAAAATTTTACTGACCCCAAACTTGTGAACGGTAATGTATTGTATTGTGTATATATATATTTATGACTGTGAATAAATGAAATTATTTAAAACATATGACTTCTAATGTACTACTTCGACTTTCAACAAGTGCAATTATTTTGCATGTATTGTGGCATATGCAAAGTACAACTAAACTAATCTTGTTGTTTGTTAAGGCCACAAGTATATTACAACACATCTTTGCATTGTCCGCAGTATGCCCACATTTTTCCCAGTATACCCACAGTGTGCCCAAACTTTTCCCAGTGCACCCACTGTATGCCCACACTTTTCACAGTGTACCCACAGTATGCCCACACTTAACCCAATGTACCCACAGTATGCCCACAGTATGCCCACACTTAACCCAATGTACCCACAGTATGCCCACACTTAACCCAATGTACCCACAGTATACCCACACTTTGCCCACAGCATGAGCTTGCTGTGGGCCCACTCAGGGTCCCATAGTGTGTGCCCCACATTTCACGCCAGTATCTGGGCCCACAGTGGGCTGCCTGCAAGGGCCCCATTTGGGCCCCAAAGGAGCATGTTTGCTAGGATACTGTTAAAACTAATCGTAGTGTTGATATATTTTTTAGACTGCTGACTCTATAGAACAGTGACATGGAAAAGTAACTTTATCGCGCTCCGAGAGCCCTCTAGTGGTCGGGAGCATTTCCGTTGTGTTGTGGCTTATTTCCATTGTATTGCGGCTTTATTTCGTTGTGTTGTGGCTCATTTCTGTTGTGTTGTGAACTTATGTTTGCTTTTTACATTTTGTTGTGTTGTGCACTACTGGGCCACCGTAGCAAACAGCTGTTTTAAGATAGAATTTTTATGCGACGACAGAAATAATCAGTTTGCAAAGACTATCAATTAAAGCTCAGCTTTGGGAAGGGAAGATATACAGGTCAAGATAAAGAAGAAGAGAGAAGGTGATGGAGATGAGGGAGGAAGAGCAGGTATTGCATAGCCTACTGTGCCCAGAATGAGATTAACATTATTACAATGGATTCCTATTTAACACAGATATAGCCTACTGTATGTTCTTCGCCAATGACAGTGGAAACTATAAGCTCAATTTAACAACACAAGCACCTATTAAATATATTGCCATTATTGTTGTATTAATACATTTGTAGGCCTATACATCAAATGTGTTTGAATATTTCGCTAGTAGCACTGGGACTTTTTACTGTTTGTATCACTCCGCTTGTCTGTGTTTGCGCATCTTGCATCATTAAGCCCTTGTATCATTAAGCCAGTAGGTGGCGACAAGTCACTGTCTTAATGAGTGAGCAACTGAACCATTAATTAAACAGATCAGTCAAAAAACATTGATTAATTTAGGAAAGAAACAAGTTGCTGAAACTGATCTTTGATGCTCATACTAATTGCACACTGCACTGCGCAGTGTCACATGATTCTTCAGAAATCATTCTAATATGCTGATTTGACGTTCAAGAAACATTTATCATAGTTATCAATGTTGAAAATGTCATCAATGTAATTTGTCAAAATGTCAAAATCAATGTCATTTACATTTTTATTTCAGGATTCTTTGATTAATAGAAAGTTTAAAAGAACAGCATTTATCTGAAATATTGTCACGATTTGGTTATTTTTCACGTTCCTGTTTCATGTCTGTCATGTGATCCCCTGTTCAAGTCATGTGATCCTGCCATGTGTTCCCTTGTCTGATGTGTCATGTTGTCATTGGTTCATTGTTCACAGGTGTCATTAGTATTGTGTGTATTTAAGCCCTCATGTTTTCCATGTGTCCATGGCTGCGTTTGAAACCGCATAGGCTACTTTCCCTACTATATAGTAGGGGAAAAGCAGTAGGCGAGTGAATATATGAAGTATAAATTACATGAATCAGATTATATAACATAACATAGACTGACATAGCAGGCCTAGGTACAGGGGGACAGGTACATCTATCTATCTATGCATCTATTAATGTGTCACTATATGCATAGGCTACTCTGTCTGTCTCTAGCCAATCAGTCAATGTGTAAATTTAAATGTAATCCTAAATTTAACTAAACAAATCGCACTATAAATGTCACTGTATCACCAAAAATCCGATATCTCAAAATCAAACTCCTCTCACAAAAACCCACGAGGTCAAAATGCGTTGACTTCACTTTTATACAGATGTGCGATTGTGTGGTCTGTTCCCGACCCTGATTCGGCAGACCATGCCACCTGTCGAAACACTTGTGAAACACTCCGAAGCTTCATTTAGCCGTAGTCACGTGACATGGGTGTTTTGAATCACGCTTCGGATCAGTAGGCTTGTTTGAGATGCGCCTTGCCTTGCCATGTATGCGAGAGTAGGCGGCTATGGCAAGCCGTTTTAGCTTAAATTGTACCCAGCGTTACCCGTCGTAATTACATTTTTACTAGTAAGAATTCAATTAGAGAGCTCTACAATTCAATAGTAGCAATTACAATTAGAGAGCTCTACAATTCAATTCGTACTAGTAGCAATTACAATTAGAGAGCTCTCTAATTCAATTATTACTAGTAACAATTCCAATTAGAGAGCTTTACAAATGAATTTTTACTAGTCATATGTCTCCATTGACTTCCATTCATTTTTAATTACAGAGCTCTACAATTGAATTGTTACTAGTAAGAATTACAATTAGAAAGCTCTACAATTGAATTGTTACTATAAGAATTACAATTAGAGAGCTCTCTAATTCAATTATTACTAGTAACAATTACAATTACAGAGCTCTCTAATTGAATTTTTACTAGTAAAAATACGAATTAAAGATATGTATAATTGCAGAGCTCTGTAATTGAATTAAAGAGCTCTGCAATTGCATTCTTACTAGTAACAATTCAATTGTAGAGCTCTCTAATTGTAATTATTACTAGTAACAATTCAATTGTACAGCTCCGTAATTAAAAATGAATGGAAGTCAATGGAGACATATGACTAGTAAAAATTCATTTGTAGAGCTCTCTAATTGGAATTGTTACTAGTAATAATTGAATTAGAAAGCTCTGTAATTGTAATTCTTACTAGTAATAATTGAATTAGAGAGCTCTCTAATTGTAATTGCTACTAGTAAGAATTGAATTGTAGAGCTCTCTAATTGAATTCTTACTAGTAAAAATGCAATTACGATGAGTAACGCTGGGTACAATTTAAGCTAAAACGGCTTGCCATAGGGCGGCTGCAGTGAGGGGAGGAGTGAAAAAAGTGCAGGCAAGCCGGACAGTTCTCTCTTCTCATAGTGGATCTGACACCTATGAGATCAAAGACGGATATCGCAGGATTCACGCTCATGCACAGTGTTGCTAATAAACTGGATGTAATTTAAGTTCTGTTGCTTTTCTATGAAAATAAATATAATGAACAAGACATCCAAAGTATAGGCTACTTGTTATTTAATTCCATTCCAAATACATGTTTATCAATCATGTTTTCTTTAATACAGACATATGTGTTTATATACAGTATATACAGGTTCACCGCCTGTAAATACATGTTTGTAGTTTGAATAAAGTTTAATGTGTTGTTGACATGTATATGCATTTGTTTATTGATAGTTAGCCTACTTTTATTTGTTCTTTTACTAATTTATTCATGTTTCTTATTGTTGTCAGTAAATAAAATATAATTAATTATAATGTATTAATTCATTGCTTGACTGAAAGTGTAAATGTTTTCACTGCATTTATCTACAGTGTTATTCGTGTGGAAAAAGAAGAGAGAGATTTGGACCTGGGCAAGGAGAAGGATGGGCTGAAGGAGAAAGTGAGAAGCTAAAGTGAGGTCAGCACCTTGGGTGAGATAGTTGTTGAACTCTGGCCGGATTGGAACAGTTGACGTCCCTATGAACTGTATGGAATCGTATGATGATTGAAATTTCTCTTGGAGGATCTGTAACTGCATTGAGTTATTTGTGCTTCACAGCTGCTTTCCATCCAGCTTAACATCAGCGAGTGGTGGACGAGACCTCATGCCTGCGCCCTTTCTGTGAGTTGTGAGATTTGCAGTGCTTTATATATATATATATATATATATATATATATATATATATATATTCACGTGTGATTACTTGTGTGGGTTGCAGTGAAGCACGAGTGTGGGAGCGAATTGCGGAAGGCATTGGTGGTTCTAGTGAAAATACTCGCCTCTCTCTCTGTTTGAATCCCATTGCAGAAGATGCTAAAAGCTGTGAAAGCCCGTTGATGTGGTAGAAATACTCACCTCTCTCTCTGTTTGAATCCCGTTGCGGGAGAAGCTAAAAGCTGTGAAAGCCCGTTGATGTGGTAGAAATACTCACCTCTCTCTCTGTTTGAATCCCATTGCAGAAGATGCTAAAAGCTGTGAAAGCCCGTTGATGTGGTAGAAATACTCACCTCTCTCTCTGTTTGAATCCCGTTGCGGGAGAAGCTAAAAGCTGTGAAAGCCCGTTGATGTGGTAGAAATACTCACCTCTCTCTCTGTTTGAATCCCGTTGCGGGAGAAGCTAAAAGCTGTGAAAGCCCATTGAGGTGGTAGAAAATACTTAACTCTCTCTCTGTTTGAATCCCGTTGCGGGAGATGCTAAAAGCTGTGAAAGCCCGTTGACGTGGTTGAAAATACTCGCCTCTCTCTCTGTTTGAATCCTGTTGCAGAAGATGCTAAAAGCTGTGGAGTATACTTACCCTCCATTCTCTGTCTGAGTCCAGTGAAGAGCCTGCTAATGCTGTGAGTTATACGTACCCTCCATTCTCTGTCTGAGTCCAGTAAAGAGCCTGCTAATGCTGTGAGTTATACCAGAGACAATTTATATAAGAGACATGCCACTTCCTCAATCCTCAATAGAACTATATAAGGAAAACCCGTAACGGCAAAGATGGCGGTTGTATGAACATGTCCCGCCCCTCCCGCTGGAAAGCCAATCATCTGCTTTTAACAGTCAAGCCGGGAAACATTTAAACCTATCGTCTGGTTCCACTGACGCATGCGCACAGTTGAGGTTTTGCGACAGCGGAGAGAGAGAGAGAGAGAGAGAGAGAGAGAGAGAGAGAGCGAGCCCCAGTCGCGCGCACTCTCGCTCTCTCTTCGGAGCCAGGCGAAAGTGTAAACAAGACTTCACCGTCTCCAAATTATGGCGCCTTGCTCTCTCTCCCACACGGAAATTAATCAAAATAAAACGACATTATGGTAAAAGGTCGGAAGACCAAAGTTTCATGTGGAGCATCCGGAGATTTTGTTTTTCCTGAATTACCGCTGGGTGTGAATTGTGCTAAAATACGTTGCCTATGTTATCTTCCGCACATTCAGCTGACATTAAATTACTCTCTAAATAAACGAAAAAACCTATCCAGTGATGTATTGTTTTCTGTGTTGACACTAACCTTGTGGGATGTCCATGTCCTAACTGCTGGGATAATCACACAACCATATGACACGTCCAATTCGCGAACTAATGACTCTTTTGAACCGATTCATGTTAATGAATAGTTAAAACAACTGATCTATAAAACATTGTTATTACTGATAAAAGTGCAAACCTGCTTATATTTAAATAATGGAGAACAATATTGACATTGATTATTGCACAACACCGGCATTCTGGATAGAGACGTAAATGAAGTTGGTGTCGTGAACCCTTGCGCATGCGTAGTAAAGTATAACCTGTGGGGAAAAAGGCGTTTTAAACCTTATTTTGGGGCAAAGTCATCAAACTTTTTCAGCGATTTTTATCATATTTTACTGCTGTTTCTATACATGCAGTTTTTATGTCCCGGTGACAAGTGAAAGTGCAGTTCTGACTCTCTGCCCATTCATTTAGATAGGAGCCTGGTCTTGTTAGTCCGAAATAGCTGCCCGGAGGCGTTGCCAAAATGGCGGCCGAGTGGCACGACTTGCCTAAAAGGACTTTGGTTATACTTACCCTTCATTCTCTGTCTGAGTCCAGTGAAGAGCCTGCTAAAGCTGTGAGTTATACGTACCCTCCATTCTCTGTCTGAGTCCAGTGAAGAGCCTGCTAATGCTGTGAGTTATACGTACCCTCCATTCTCTGTCTGAGTCCAGTGAAGAGCCTGCTAAAGCTGTGGAGTATACTTACCCTCCATTCTCTGTCTGAGTCCAGTGAAGAGCCTGCTAAAGCTGTGGAGTATACTTACCCTCCATTCTCTGTCTGAGTCCAGTGAAGAGCCTGCTAAAGCTGTGAGTTATACGTACCCTCCATTCTCTGTCTGAGTCCAGTGAAGAGCCTGCTAAAGCTGTGAGTTATACGTACCCTCCATTCTCTGTCTGAGTCCAGCGAAGAGCCTGCTAAAGCTGTGAGTTATACGTACCCTCCATTCTCTGTCTGAGTCCAGTGAAGAGCCTGCTAAAGCTGTGGAGTATACTTACCCTCCATTCTCTGTCTGAGTCCAGTGAAGAGCCTGCTAAAGCTGTGAGTTATACGTACCCTCCATTCTCTGTCTGAGTCCAGTGAAGAGCCTGCTAAAGCTGTGGAGTATACTTACCCTCCATTCTCTGTCTGAGTCCAGTGAAGAGCCTGCTAAAGCTGTGAGTTATACGTACCCTCCATTCTCTGTCTGAGTCCAGTGAAGAGCCTGCTAAAGCTGTGAGTTATACGTACCCTCCATTCTCTGTCTGAGTCCAGCGAAGAGCCTGCTAAAGCTGTGAGTTATACGTACCCTCCATTCTCTGTCTGAGTCCAGTGAAGAGCCTGCTAAAGCTGTGGAGTATACTTACCCTCCATTCTCTGTCTGAGTCCAGTGAAGAGCCTGCTAAAGCTGTGAGTTATACGTACCCTCCATTCTCTGTCTGAGTCCAGTGAAGAGCCTGCTAAAGCTGTGAGTTATACGTACCCTCCATTCTCTGTCTGAGTCCAGTGAAGAGCCTGCTAAAGCTGTGAGTTATACTTACCCTCCATTCTCTGTCTGAGTCTAGTGAAGAACATGCTAAAGCTGCGAAGCATATCCACCTCTTCCTCCATTCGAATCCTGTTGAGGCGAACGTTGAAGCTACTACAGTAATTGTTTTAAAGAGATGTTTTAATCAAATAAAGAGACTTTTTGCACTTACCTTTGGTTGTCCTGTCTGCTGTGTCCTGCGGTGTAGCTCCTCACGGTGGTGTCTAAGTCAGGGGAGACGGCCGGCCATTAAGAGCCCACCCCGACCTGTGACAATTACATTTTGCTTGTTTTATTAAATTATATAATTTTCAGTAAAACCAAGGTAATATAATTAAGTATTGGCCAGCATTATCATTATTATTGTGTGTAAGTTTTGGGTTGGGCTAGCAATACAATTTGTTCTGGGGTAATATACATTTTTAAGGAGTGATACTCACATTTTTAGAGTATAAAATCAACAGTTTTCTCCAAAGGCGAGATCTTCGAGCAGCTGCCCGTCTCCTTTGTGCAAACATTACAAACGCTTTGGAAAACAATTCTAGGTAGGGCTGTCGAGTTACTGATGTTGTGAGGTGTTAGTGCACCTGTCGCTCATATCATTTTTTTTTATTGCCAAACTTAGTTACATCGAATGGCGGCAGCCATGTTGCGCCTCCATCTTGAAAATACATTAGCCAAAGAGGGACATACCTGGAAATTCAAGCTTCGCCTTTTGGGTTTTTACACTCAGTGGCACCGTGACGAATGCGAGGGGGAGATTACTCACGACTGGCGGCAGATTTGAAATAATATGGCCACCGTAGGAGTTAAAACGCCCTCGGAATGGGAGGGGCTAGAAAGTAATATTCAGTTGGTAGTCATAAACAATTTCACCGCAGATGGGAGAAAATCCTACACAGTGTAGCTTTAAATCAACCCTAAATGTATTCACAAAATAAATGTGCAGCTGTTTCTTCAATAAGACACAAAATGAGCCAATTTCGTCAATATCAAGATATTTACAGATAGATGAATTAAACCTGTCGCTCATATCTTTTAAGTTGTTGCGCTTGTGATAACGTTACATAAAAACGTCAACATGGCGGATGATGTACGGCTCACATTCATACTTAACATTCATTTTTATTAAATTTTTTGGGGGAAAGAAATAAAATAAATCAATACTTTTATTCATCATGGATCAATTAAATTGAATAAAAGTGACAGTAAAGACATTAATAATGTTACAAAAGATTCTATTTCAGATCAATGCTGTTCTTTTGAACTTTCTACTCTTAAAAATAAAGGTGTATTGCCATATTTGGTTCCATGAAGAACCTTTAGCATTCATGGAACCATAGCTATATGTTCTTGACAAGTCTCTACCACACTGTCAGAAAAAAAAACGTTGTAAATTCAGGAGTTTAACAGCTTCTCACTGGGGCAGGACCCTGGGTTACCCTTTCAGTGTTTGCAAGTGGTGAAACCTTTTCAGTCAACATAATCAAGAAGCAAATATAGAGAACAAATTATATGGAATTCGAAAGACACACAGAATACCAAGAAATGTGATCATATGGTCCTGCAAAATCCCAAACTAAAAAAAAAAAAAAAAAAAATACTGGCATTAAAGGTAGGGTAGGTAATCCTGTTCAGAAACATTTTTTTTTATACTGGGTGAAATGGTCCTTCCATCCTGAGAGTAGTCAATACATTATGTGTTCAGAAAAAGGAATGAAAAAAATCTGACCTCTGTAGCAGCTGTAGGACAGTAAAAACTCTGACCAATCACTGCCATTCGGTGCGAATGTAAAGAACCAATCAGATGCCTTCATGTCTCGTGCCCGAGCACCACTGCGTGCGCTGCCCTGCGTGCACTCATCACATGTCACCGTTCCCGGAAATATTCAGCTCAAAGCACCTGCATATGCAGTCAGCAAAGGCAAACAAGGCAAAAACTACTTCCTCGGACCCTGCCCGCACTCTTGAACGACCTCCTCTGCTTCGCCCTCAACCCCGGACCTGTCCTCGAACCGACGATGCGGTACTTGTCTCCGGACTCGGAGTGTACGTTAGTCTTCATTAGAGTCAACAATGTTTTCATCATGGAAACATGCAAAACACCGTATATGTTATGAATCTTACACGAAATTCACCTTCATCACAGTGTAACTGATGGTAATGGAAAAACGTGTATCAATGCAACCTGTTTTTAGTTTTGCCTTATAAATATAGCTCGTTACCGAATGAAACTTTACCATTATCGATATGCTAGCTTGATAGTGAGTACTAAAAGAAATCTTATTTGTTTATATTCATAGTGATAAAGTTAGGTATTTTATTACATGTGATTCTGACATGATGTCACTGTATGTACTGCGCTCCTTCCTCTCCACTCGTCTCAGGTAATAAATATGAGGCGCCGGACTGGACAAAAGAGAAGCGAACTGCGCGAGCGAGCGACAGTGCTCGAGAGAGACCGAAAGTGCGCGAGAGAGACCGAGTGTGTCTGCGCGCGCGAGCGAAAGTGCGCGAGAGAGACCGAGTGTGTCTGCGCGCGCGAGCGAAAGTGCGCGAGAGAGACCGAGTAGTGTCTGCGCGCGAGAGAGACCGAGTGTGTCTGCGCGCGCGAGCGAAAGTGCGCGAGAGAGACCGAGTGTGTCCGAGCATTAGTTTAGTAGGCTAATTGGTACAAAGTAATATATAATTATTATATAAGAGGCATGGACGTTAGATTAATGTACAGCAATAATCAGTAGGCTGCCTACTACACACGTCTTGCTTTGAACTATTTAATAAATATAAATTATTCGCGCAAAAACTTTCATATACGATTTAATAAGATTGAATTCAGGCAGTAATAGTAAGATTTCATAACATATATAGTTAATGAACACTGTACCACAACCAGGTTTTACGTTTCTTAAGCGTCAAATAACAATGACTGGATGTTATTCACCGAGATCGAGATCAGTACCACGAGAGCTGTGGAGAGGATAATGGCATCTAGATGGTATATCTGCAAAGACTCCCTTTGATAAGAATGCAGCAAAACATCTAATTGGTCTGATATGTAGCTACAGGAAATAAAGTGTTTTTTTTTTTTTTTTCTGAGATGTTATCATCTTTAACAAAATGTTTGACATTATTTGACAAGCATACACACATGCACACAAAATACACCAGTGTACAGAAACACTATGATTATGATCAGTTAAGTTTGAATTTTATTTTTAATAAAATATTCGTTAAACTTTCTATTTAGCGAAATGAAATACATTTGCTTTATCAGACTTAAGATAGCAGTGTCAATTTACTGTTAAAAATAAAATGATTTCAGCCGAAATTACCTGTGTTGTTCTATTTTTTTTATATTGGCCCATTTTACCTGAATCTTAGTGCCTTTGCTCACGTATCACCTGTTGATATTCTAACTCATAATTTACTTTTTCGTGCTTAAAAAATACATATGTTTAAGAGACCAATGCTAATTTATAATAATATCATTAGATGTCATGCAGGGCTTATTTGATATTATTTAAAGTAATTTACCAAAACATAGCTCATTTCAGCTGACTTCAACCTTTGATGGTGTAATTCTGTATTTAAATATAGTTAAAATGGCAATACTATGTTACTACTTAGCAGTAGCCTACTAGTCCTATTTGGCAATAATAGTCTACTCAAAATGTCAGCTAATAAAGGAATTTGAACTTGATACAGTGTGCTGTGCGCGAGAGAGACCGAGTGTGTCTAAGAGCGCACGGAACAGCACGAGATTGAACATATTGAACCACCGTGATTTACTTAACACAACGCGAATATCATACATTTTTCAATATGTTTAAGAAACTTTTTTTATTAGCTTACATTATGTTGCACTGCAGTAGTTGTCAGTGCAACGATGTACAACAATAATTTTACTGAAATAAACGCGTGTGTGATATTGTACGATGAAAGTATGCTCTCAAGAAACTTCAACAGCATGGAACACTGTCAGAGGTTATTGGAGGAGCATTCTCGTATTTTATCCAGGATGTTGGACCATATGAGACCCATATGAGACCCTCTCAGGTAATTAAAAGTTGTAAATAAGCATGATTAATCCAATGTATTAAAAATGTATGTAATGTAATGTAATTTATGCAATGTAAAAAAGTTTAATATATTCTCTTTTCCTATAGGATAATCAGATTTTGACCATGCTAGCCGAGTTACATGACAATCTCTGCGTAATGTTAATGCAACTGGAAATAATCCTCCATCCCCAGCTCACACCAGCAATTCAAATAGGCCTATCGATCTCTAGGACTGGTGGGCGACCAAGGTGATTGTGTTGATGAAGATCACGCTGAATCTAATTATAACAAACCTGAAGCGAACACGAATGCGTGTAGCCTACACTTAATCACACATTTTTAGGGGGGTTAGGCAGAAATTTAGGGCCTAGTGAAGCCGTAAAAAGTTTAATTAAAGTTTAATGTTTAGTTATATGAGTTTGTTTTGTCTTGGGGCAATAGGCAAAGCAGTAACACATTTTGGAGAGAGAGCACAGGAATTTCTTGTCTCCAGCCACAGTAGCACACATCCAGAAATAATAAGCCTAAATTGGTGTTTATTGAATCATAAGACAAAGGGAAACATAAGCTTTAGGATGGTGCAAAGACCAACACAAAAAAAGGTGTCTACCTTAGCTTTAACCATAACTTACCTATACATAAAACAAAAAGGAAATAAATAGAGTAGGCTAAAGAATGACAAATTCAGTGCTGCAAATTGTAGAAAAAAAAATTCCCTTGTAGTAGGCTACTTGGGACAGACAAAAAAGTTTTTCCATCTTCTATCTGATTCAAATCACAGTCTGCATAGTCTCTGTTCTCTTTCTTGGTATCCATGAGTTTATGTCGTCCGTTCTCCATTTCCAAGTCTTTATCCAAGTCATGGTCACTGAATCGATATTTTGAAAGAAGTTGTCTCTTTTAATTGTGTAATTTATCAGTAATTTGCCAGTTTTGTGGTTCTATTTAGGGACGGGTAACACTGGGGTTTGGTTTATTGAATAATAATATGAATTGAAGACAACAGTATGTTAAGAGAGAAAGAAAGTATAAGCTACATCCTGCTAATTCAGTGGTAATAATTTAATTCTTGTTTTTATTTTATATTATATTACACTCGGTCTCTCTCGCGCGCAGACACTACTCGGTCTCTCTCGCGCACTTTCGCTCGCGCGCGCAGACACACTCGGTCTCTCTCGCGCGCAGACACTACTCGGTCTCTCTCGCGCACTTTCGCTCGCGCGCGCAGACACACTCGGTCTCTCTCGCGCACTTTCGCTCGCGCGCGCAGACACACTCGGTCTCTCTCGCGCACTTTCGGTCTCTCTCGAGCACTGTCGCTCGCTCGCGCAGTTCGCTTCTCTTTTGTCCAGTCCGGCGCCTCATACATAAATGCTATAGGAGCCACCAGTCCTAGAGATCGATAGGCCTATTTGAATTGCTGGTGTGAGCTGGGGATGGAGGATTATTTCCAGTTGCATTAACATTACGCAGAGATTGTCATGTAACTCGGCTAGCATGGTCAAAATCTGATTATCCTATAGGAAAAGAGAATATATTAAACTTTTTTACATTGCATAAATTACATTACATTACATAAATTTTTAATACATTGGATTAATCATGCTTATTTACAACTTTTAATTACCTGAGAGGGTCTCATATGGGTCTCATATGGTCCAACATCCTGGATAAAATACGAGAATGCTCCTCCAATAACCTCTGACAGTGTTCCATGCTGTTGAAGTTTCTTGAGAGCATACTTTCATCGTACAATATCACACACGCGTTTATTTCAGTAAAATTATTGTTGTACATCGTTGCACTGACAACTACTGCAGTGCAACATAATGTAAGCTAATAAAAAAAGTTTCTTAAACATATTGAAAAATGTATGATATTCGCGTTGTGTTAAGTAAATCACGGTGGTTCAATATGTTCAATCTCGTGCTGTTCCGTGCGCTCTTAGACACACTCGGTCTGTATCAAGTTCAAATTCCTTTATTAGCTGACATTTTGAGTAGACTATTATTGCCAAATAGGACTAGTAGGCTACTGCTAAGTAGTAACATAGTATTGCCATTTTAACTATATTTAAATACAGAATTACACCATCAAAGGTTGAAGTCAGCTGAAATGAGCTATGTTTTGGTAAATTACTTTAAATAATATCAAATAAGCCCTGCATGACATCTAATGATATTATTATAAATTAGCATTGGTCTCTTAAACATATGTATTTTTTAAGCACGAAAAAGTAAATTATGAGTTAGAATATCAACAGGTGATACGTGAGCAAAGGCACTAAGATTCAGGTAAAATGGGCCAATATAAAAAAAATAGAACAACACAGGTAATTTCGGCTGAAATCATTTTATTTTTAACAGTAAATTGACACTGCTATCTTAAGTCTGATAAAGCAAATGTATTTCATTTCGCTAAATAGAAAGTTTAACGAATATTTTATTAAAAATAAAATTCAAACTTAACTGATCATAATCATAGTGTTTCTGTACACTGGTGTATTTTGTGTGCATGTGTGTATGCTTGTCAAATAATGTCAAACATTTTGTTAAAGATGATAACATCTCAGAAAAAAAAAAAAAAAACACTTTATTTCCTGTAGCTACATATCAGACCAATTAGATGTTTTGCTGCATTCTTATCAAAGGGAGTCTTTGCAGATATACCATCTAGATGCCATTATCCTCTCCACAGCTCTCGTGGTACTGATCTCGATCTCGGTGAATAACATCCAGTCATTGTTATTTGACGCTTAAGAAACGTAAAACCTGGTTGTGGTACAGTGTTCATTAAGTATATATGTTATGAAATCTTACTATTACTGCCTGAATTCAATCTTATTAAATCGTATATGAAAGTTTTTGCGCGAATAATTTATATTTATTAAATAGTTCAAAGCAAGACGTGTGTAGTAGGCAGCCTACTGATTATTGCTGTACATTAATCTAACGTCCATGCCTCTTATATAATAATTATATATTACTTTGTACCAATTAGCCTACTAAACTAATGCTCGGACACACTCGGTCTCTCTCGCGCACTTTCGCTCGCGCGCGCAGACACACTCGGTCTCTCTCGCGCGCAGACACACTCCACTTGGTCTCTCTCGCGCGCAGACACTACTCGGTCTCTCTCGCGCACTTTCGCTCGCGCGCGCAGACACACTCGGTCTCTCTCGCGCACTTTCGCTCGCGCGCGCAGACACACTCGGTCTCTCTCGCGCACTTTCGGTCTCTCTCGAGCACTGTCGCTCGCTCGCGCAGTTCGCTTCTCTTTTGTCCAGTCCGGCGCCTCATAAAATGCGTCTTCCAGCTGAGCCTGAGCGTTTGGCGTCGCGCGTTCATGTGTTTTGGGGGCGTCGCTTTGGAAGGAGCTCAGAAGGGAGGGGGTGGGAGTGAATGGAAATAATGAGCTGTGTTTATTGCAGATTAAAAGGTCTACAGTCACTCCATTTTTATATTTTCTTTTTCAGAGTACTTACATTTTAATTATGTATTGGTATATAAAGACAGTTTAAACAAATTTGGAATGTTTTTTTTTTAGAAAAATCCTACCTACCCTGCCTTCATACTAATCAAACTAAGGCGAAGTTTGTCCTTATGAGAAGATACACGATGTCATTCGAATCATCTGTGCGTGTTTTCCGTCTTGCATTTCCTCAACTTTACAGGAAACTACATTCTTTTACAGATTTGGGCCCCAAAAAAAATTCCTTATTTTTTTCCAAGAGAAGCATGCTGAACTGATCTAGAAAACACGTTGGAAATGCAGACTTGCATGCTGGAGCGGCATAGTTAACAATAAACAATGTAAAATATACAGAAAATATAAAATGTACTGAAATATCTAATAACCTATAAAATACAAATAAACACATTTTCATACTGTTTAGTCTGTCTCAGAAATAAAAAAATGTCTCAGAAATAGATCACTTTAAAAACCTGATGAAATATCATAAGTACAATGTTTTCCTGTGTTGACTTATTTGCTTCTGAGACATGCATTTGGGGTGGGAAATTATGTTTTTTAATAGTCATTAACCTTTAGTTTTTTGTCATAGCCATGAACCATGATGTGTTACTTTTAGTCAAAGTAGGTGGTTTTAGAGGGATATACATTCATATAAAGAGGAAGTCATTTGTCAAAAATTGGATGCCCTCGTGACTGAAAAAATAATTGATATTTTTTGTTTGTTTTCCTGGACAAGATAAACAGGAAAAAATGTAATTCACAATTTACCACATATCTGCTAAATGACAGTTTACTTTGGCCTAAGAGCTAATAGACATGAGCCGCAAAACAACCACTTTAATTTTAGATTTTTCATCTGAAACTTAGGAAGTAATTTCTAATGTAATAAAGTAATTTCTAATTTCTAACCCTAACCCTAACCCTAACCCTAACCCCTTTTCTATTCTATTATCGGTTTAGGATAACAGAACTTTATAATTTACTTTGTTGAGCTGTTGCTTCTGTCCAATGTTTTAGATATTTTTCTTTACATATTTTAATAATTTGATTTGGTCTGATGGGGATTTGAGGTGTTCTGGGGTGCTATTGATCGTTAGTCTCTCGCTTTATGAAAAGCAGGAGGATATCAAATGTATTTAGCGCCATCTTGCTCCAAAAACAAATAGCCTACATGAGATTAACTTAAAGGGATATTTCAACTAAAAATTATAGTACAGGTTTGGAACAATATGAGGGTGAGTAAGTGCTGAGAAAATGTTTTTGGCCGAACTAGGCTATCCCTTTAAAACCTTTGATGGATAGAAGCCCCCTATTTATTTATTTTTATTTTATTTTTTTGTATTTGACACAGTTGGGTATATGTTATTGATATTTTTCACAGCTAGATTGACACATTTTAATATAATATCTTAAACAGCAACGCGTTAACAGCGCTACTTGAATACAAGGCAAATCAAGAATTGTGACAAACATGTCATTTACATATAGCGCATAATTGTCAATGAAAAATGACACAGAATGGTGATTTAAACTAAAATCACTCTAGGCTGGTGTCTCTCAGTAATGCTGTAAAATATAGCCTGCATGTTCAGCCCTGTCAGTAACAACTGTAACATTTAAATTGCACATAATGCAGTTTTTTTTTTTTTTTTTTTTTTTTTTTAATAATACATAATGGTAACCTTCTAATGACTAATGTTTCTATACAATTTTTTTTTTTTTTTTTTTTTTTTTAAATATAAACATAAACATAAATGGTGGCTGTCATAAAATAACTGTTTTCATGATTTATTCAAACAACCTAAAAGTATAAATGTAATAAACTGAGTGCAGTGAACTGAAGAAGAGCTGCTGCTTCTTCGTCGGATTTTTAACAACAGCTCACATCCTTGATGTTGCACTACTGCCATCTTCTGGAGTTAATAAACCCTTACACAAAGCAAAATGTCATATTTTCGTCAGCATTAGTCCTGTTTTTATTAGAAAGCAGATCAGGCTTATGTTGAAAAATTCTGTCAAAATCTTACATCAGGGGAGACATGTTAAATCAGCTGCATCAGGTGTGAAATGCAGAAAAGACCTCTGTCCATACGCCAATTGCAACCATTATCTTTTACCCCGTTGTCTGATAGACTGGGTTTAGGTTCTATTAAACATCTTTATGTTGAGGGGCAGTTTGCATCCTTTACTCAGTTAAGAGAGAGATTTAATTTACCTCATACACACTTTTTCTGCTATTTAAAAATTAGGCATTATGTGAAGTCCAGAATTTGTCATTTTGAACTCCACCTAAGCATGTTTTTTTGTTGTTGTTGTTTTTTGTTTTTTTTACTTTTTGTAATCCTCCTGAAGGTATCTTATTTATAAATTTGTTTGTTTATTTGAAATGTGCGTCGCAGCCCCTACTGTAAGATTTTGAAGAGGCCTGGGTCTGAGGATACAGGTCTGCTCAGTCAACAACAGCAGACACCAACTAATCCAATTCAGTGAAGTTTTTCACCGCTTACATTACACTAAGGCCAAACTGCATACAATTTTCACAGCTGTTAACCTATTATTGACAGGTGTAAGTTAGCAGTGGATACAGCTTCTCAAAATCCATGCTTTACATATATACCTTACATATACCTAAACCTACCCATCTCCACCCCCTGATCCCTAAACCCACCCCTAAACCTACCAATCTCCACCCCCTAATCCCTAAACCCACCCCTAAACCTACCAATCCCCACCCCTTAAATCTGGATCCAACTCCGCCCCCTGGATCTCGTGTACTGCAGTGAGGTGTATACTGTCTCACAGCGCACCTCTTGCCTTCCAGTCTCTAATGCTATGATCGTGGCTAAGAAACTTGTGCTTAGAAACTGGAAATCAGCCTAACCACCTTCCTTCCAGATGTGGATTATGGACATGATCTCTGTTATACAGATGGAAAGACTCAGATTTTTGAGGACTGATGCTATTGAACAGTTTTCCGCTGTTTGCAGAGGTGGACAGTAACAAAGTACATTTACTTGAGTACTGTACTTAAGTACACTTTTTGAGTATCTGTACTTTACTTGAGTATTATTTTTTCTGGAAACTTTTTACTTTAACTTCACTAAATTTGAAAGACAAATATTGTACTTTTTACTCCACTACAATTCTGTCAAGGCCCTTGAGTAGAAAGTAACATCAGTCAGTAGATGATTTTGGTTGCAGGGGTTGCATTTTGGTTGGAAATGAAAGTCGGGTTGACGTCAGAACCCGACTGATGTTGGTTTCTGACGTCAACCCGATTTTCATTTTCAACCACAATACAACGTCTGTCCAACGTTGGAGATCAACGTCAAACTGACATTGGATTCTGACATAAACCTGATTTTCATTTTCAACGTTGGGTTTGGTCTTCTAAATGTGACTTTTGTCACTTTTTTGGAGCACACTAGCTTATAGATAACAGTAAGGTTAACATATTCATACTAAAAGCCAAAAAACTTTAAATAGGGCAATATTTGAGGGAACAGCCATTTGGGTGTTCGAAACCATTGTGGACGTTATTGAGTGCACTTATTCGATCTCACATTCAATCTCACATTCAATTCCACTACAGGAACTGTGTTCTAGAAATAAATTTGATATTGATATGAGGGTAGGAAGACAGGCGTAGATTCAGAGGCATACGGTACTTTAAGTATTACATACAACAATGCAACAATAATAAAACAATGCATTGACATTTACTTTTTACTTTTGATACTTAAGTATTTTTAAAAACTAGTACTTCTGTACTTTTACTTAAGTAAAAATAGGTCTTTACAACTTTTACTTGTAACGGAGTAATATTTGACCAGTAGTATCTGTACTTTCACTCAAGTAAGGAAGTTGTGTACTTCGTCCACCTCTGGCTGTTTGGGGCTCATTTCTTGGACATTTGGATGAGTTATGCCGAGTTCACACTGCACGATTTTCAAAGTAGTCGGGTCACTGTTCTTTTCACACTGCGTGACTATTTGGGGTACTAGCATCCAGTTGCTGGTGTGTTGACTTAAAAGAAAGAATCGCAACAACTTCTGTCACAAAACTACGTTTCATAACCAAAGACACCCGAAAAGTGATAAGGAAATAACGTATTAACCGTTTCTGTGGGAGTGAGGGCGGGACCTCGATATCATATACCTATGGTAGTCCTACTATGATATTAGACTACATAGCCTATAATAAAATATAACGAATTTCAATCCTGAACCAAACGACTTCACTGATCATACCTTTTGGTTACACAATGATTTTACATGCATTATGGATTATTAGGTAATGTTGAAGTGTATTTCCTAATGTGCTGACTGTAGCATACGACAATATTGACATGAGATACTAATTCTCCTCGCATCCACATTAAGGAAATTCTATTTTATTTAAGAACAATGGTTTCAAAAGTTAATGCACTTTAAAAAGTGAATGTGAAAACGCTCGAAATTCGAATTTAGTTTTTCAGCCATTTTGACAGCCCTAATGCACACAACCACTGGAGTCGCTAGCTACTATTCAACAAGCTGAGAAACTTCAACAGGGTTGGTGAATTCTGCACAATAACAGGAAAAGAACAAATTATTTATTCGTTTTATATTTTTGCCTACTGCAGGTAGTTACGGAATGTAGGTTGTCGCTCCGTGAACTCTACGATCAAAACTTACCTCTAGTTGTCAGATTTGATGTTGATGAACGTGTGCCTTTGTGGAGAGTCAGACAGTTGGGCATGTAAACACAGATTAGGGACCTTATATAAAGCTAAAGAAGGATTTAGATTTAGAAAAACTTTAGAACGTGTTCTTTTGTTTTAAAACTGGAGACATGTAACAGACATAAACAATGCAAGGTATTTGAGACGCGTTTTTAAAAGCTGAACTTTGTTTAAAGGGGTCATGAACGGCATTGTTTTGCTGGGGTGCACTTATAATGTTAGTATCATTTTTACATTAAAAAAAGAAAAAAAAAATTATAATTTAGAAATAAAAGACATTTTTCCTTCCCTGATTTTAGCCTTCTGATTTGAACCAGAGATTTGACATTATTTGAAGGGGCATGTCTGCTGTCAGACTTAAGTGTAAAACGCCCATTGCTGTGATTGCTGTGAAACGCCAAATTTGCTATGGTGACTTTTCAGACTGTCCTCTATCAGTGTGCCAAATTTCATAACTTTCCCACAAGTGGTTCTATGGGCTGCCATAGACTTCCATACGGAAGAATAAGAACGCCAACCATTTCAAGAAGTGCCTACGCACTTTCAAAGCTTGGCCCCTAAAAATGATAAAGTAGTGCAATATAAAGCCATGTTTCCGTGATATTTTTTTATCTGTTATTCTTAAGGATTATGGAGGTGTAGTTCTTCACTATTGCCAACTTATTCCAGTTAGTTCAACCCCAATATCACTGAAGATGTTGAGGAGACATTCTAGAATAGATCACTCCAAAAAACAGAACAATGTTTTTAAAAGCACAACAGAAAAATAGCTTACTTGTAGCTGTCTATTCATTAAACTGTAATGGAAGAAAGCATTAACAATGAAAATTGACACTTCATTTTTAAATAATTTCCAATACCACAGACAAATTATGTAGTATAAAATGTTTTTAATTCTCAATCCATCAAACAACCACAATTAACAGAAGTAAAAAAGAACTCCCCACCAATCCCCTGGAACAATAAAATAAAATACACAAATGGAAAAGAGGCTTTTAGGGCATGATCATATGAAAATAAAATGGGCGGTTCTCTCTTCCGCTGTCACAGAAACTACACTGAGACACAGATACGGAGAGCTGGACAACCACCACCATTCACTTCAGCACACATCTTGCTCATCTGGACTGCTCAACTAGAGAGAGAGAGAGCGAGAGAGAGAAAAAAAAAGCAGCATTAGGAGTAGGGATGTCAATTCAGATAAATTCCCATAATCAATCATGATTTATATTAACGACCAATTAATTGTTAACCTCTTAAATCGAAAGTGAGTGCGCAACCAAGTTATCACGTTACTTAACCACTTGCTTAACCAACACAAAATAGGTGCAGTTTTAAAGCTTAGAAGCTTGGCTTTACAGTGAATATAGGGAATATGACCATGACTTAACAAGTGCTTTTAAATTTGCTGACATATTAGAAGTGCTCCATTTTCATGAAAAATAAAAAAATAACTGCTTTACGTGAAAATTTGATCTGTAAAATCTTAGTTCATAACAGATAAACCTGATATATATCGTTGAAAATATTGTGGGATTGAACACAATATCTCTTCTCTTTATGCTCTGCTATAAACTTATTGCTTACAGAGCTATGCTTGCCAGTGACTCTTCAAATCCCAACATTCTCCGTCTGGAATGCGCAAAAGCACTTGTGTCGCTATGAATTGGAGCCTTTTATATTGCGATAGTTTTGCACAAAAACATACAGCAAATGTATTTGTTCTATCATATCCATCAAGTTTGTAGGCCAATTAACGACACTGACGAATGCAAAGAGCCGAACCGTTTGTTAACTTTATCTCCTGTTTACAATAAAAGATTTTTAGAGTGCAGACATTTTTTGCATTTTTGGATTGACACATAATTAGCCGGGAGAGCCCGGTGAGTGTTGATTGGAGTGTAGGCCAATAAAAAAAACATGCACCTTTAATGATGTTTTATTAAAGTTCAGGAGGACGTTCAAATGATTCATCCAATCAGAATGAGAGGAGGCCTTTAACTACGTAACCGACTCACCCATGTTCCTTGACAATTTTTTCTGCATCCCTCCACCACCCCGTCTCCTCACACTAGCCTGGTTACTATCCTAACCAGAGTTACGGGGGGAGTACTCTGGGTCCGGGCCACATTCTGAGCTCTGAGCCCTCCCCCCCCCTCCCTCCCTTTTTAAATTTTACTTGTATATATATATATATATATATATATATATATATATATATATATATATATATATATATATATGCGCATGTATGTATGTGTATGTGTATGTATATAAATAAAACATTTTAGCCTATTTTTTCCTGTTTTCTCCATTTATAATGAAGCAGTGTGTAGTTCGCAAGTTAATGAGGTATAGATCTCGCTTACCGTATTTTCCGGACTATAAGTCGCACTTTTTTTCATAGTTTGGCTGGCCCTGCGACTTATATTCAGGTGCGACTTATATATCAAAATTAATTCAGACTGAGATGAACCAAGATAAAACATTACCGTCTACAGCCGCGAGAGGGCGCTCTAGTTGGCGGAGTTATTCAGAAGCGACACCATATGAAGAAAATTTAATGGATTCAGTGATGTGGAATGAGATCGCGGGAGCTTGTTGAACTTGTTTACTGGTAACTTGCTTGTTGGACTCCCTGGCTTATGTTAAATTAGCCTATTCAGCCTCCCAGGTATATGTTCTTTATGCTATTGTGTAGCTGAATAACTGTTAATGTGTTGCGTTAACACACCGGACACCTACTCAGCCTGTTGTTCTGTGTGCTACTGTGTAGTTAAATAACTTGCCTTTCCAGATTAAATGTATGTTCTTGGTCTTGGATTTTGTGAAATAAATTTCTAAATAAATGCGACTTATACTCCAGTGCGACTTATATATGTTTTTTTCCTCTTCATGACGCATTTTTTGACTGATGCGACTTATACTCCGGAGCGACTTATAGTCCGGAAAATACGGTAATTAAAAAAAAATATTAGTTTTGGATTAGCAGATACTCAAGGTTTTATCAGGCCACCTCCATCTTAAACGCACAGAAAGATCAACATAATTAGAACATTTAAATGCACATTTCTTGCGCTGATTTCTTACTGTAGGTGGAGATGTCGATTTCCTCAGGCAACTCGGCTACATTGACTTCAAAACGGTCCTGCACATCATTCAGGATCTTAGCATCAGTCTCATCGGATACAAAGGTGACAGCCAATCCTTTTGTGCCAAACCTACCAGCACGAGCAACCTAAAAGATAGAATAAGTTTAACACTCTTTAAGTTGTCCAAGTTTCCAAGCCCAGTCCTAGTTTTAATCTTGAGGTTGGGCAGTTATTACACTTCTAGTATTGGTGAAAAGTAGAATGCCACAGCGCATGATGCATAAATACCCTGTGTAGGTATGTGTCTGAGTCCTCAGGCATGTCATAGTTGAAAACTATATTAACACGCTCAATATCCATCCCACGGCCAAAAAGATTCGTAGCCACCAGGATCCGCCGTTGAAAGTCTTTAAACTGTTGATACCGAGACAATCTGCAGGGGAGAGAATGAGAAATGATTTCAGAATTAGCATTTCTCACCCAACCATTGCAATATCATGGGATCAACAAGTGTTTTACCTTTCTTCCTGAGCCATTCCCCTGTGGATTGCAATGGCTGGAAAATTCTGCTCCACCAGCAGCTGAGACAGAGCCACACAGCGTGGAACTGACTTGACAAATATCACCACCTATATTACAGCCAAACAAACAGTTTGAGTTGACAAGGGCCCACTTTCAAAGCAAATGACAGTAAAAACATGATGGAATGACAGTCACCTGGTTGAACTCAAGAACGTCAAGAAGGTCAAACAGTTTGCGGTTCTTTTCACTGTCTTTCAGTTTGACATAGTATTGCTGAAGACCATGCAGCGTAAGCTTAGTCTCATCATCAACAAACACCTCCATTGGCTGTAAGAAGAGAAGCAGCTTTACATTTCAGAACACCTTGGATCAAACGGTCTCTGATTAGAGTTTGAGGACCGCGGGTACATCCATAGACAAAACTGCATAACCCTAATTCAAATTGAAAATTAAAATGCATTTTTAAGAAGAGAAAAGGATGACTCACGTCTTGCATGAATTTGCGACAGACCGGTCTGATCTCTTTGCTTAACGTGGCACTGAACATCATGCACTGCTTCTCGTGAGGCGTCAGTCTGAAGATATCCTGGACATCCCGTCTCATATCTAATACACAATCGCACACAGTTAGACCTCTGGTGAATGGGAAAACATCCACCTCCATATAGCAGCCCATGCAATATTAAAAAATAAAAACTCACCCAGCTGCTCCAGCATCTTGTCACATTCATCCAAAACAAAGTGTTTGACATTTTTGAGGTTCAAGGTCTTGTTGCGAATAAGGGCAAGGATCCTCCCTGGTGTTCCCACCACAATATGAGGGCAGCTCTTTTTCAACACATCCTCATCCTTTTTTATGGACAAGCCACCGAAGAAGACAGCACACTTAACGTTGGACATGTACTTGGAGAAGCGCTCGTACTCTTTACTGATCTGGAAGGCCAGTTCACGTGTGTGGCACATAACCAACACAGAAACCTGCAGAGAAGACAATGACAAAATGGCGGTTTTTAGCTGGCTTCGCCATCCATAACTACAACAAGAACTGATACTAGTTTTTAATCCAAGATAACAGTCTGCAACGGGATAGAAAACCACAGCATAGACCCAGATGAAGATGAATTCTAATCCACTGCTGTTTTTTCTTGGAAGTGGGAAGATTTAATGCTAAACCTAAAAAGAATTCTGAGATCAGTAGAGAAATAAATCATTTATTGGAACAATGTTAGTCCGGCCAATCTTGCACGGAGGCAAAAAGTTAAGCAAACTAGCTTACTTTCTTATCTAGCTTATGACAATGTGCCTCAACATTCCTTAACAATATATCTGTTTTTGAGATAGTAGTGCAATTAACACACACCTGCCCATCGACTGGCTCAATCTGTTGGAGTGTGGCAAGCACAAATACGGCAGTTTTTCCCATACCAGACTTTGCCTGGCACAGGATGTCCATGCCCAGGATGGCTTGTGGAATGCACTCATGCTGGACTAAGGAAAAGAGAAAAACAAAAATACATTAAGAAAAGAAAACGCACTTTAATAAAAAGTTCTAACGAATGTAAAATAAATAAATAAAGTAGCTTGAACAAAGATTATAAAGTAGGAGTTTTTCACACACACACCAAAAAAAAAAGTGCGACCTGACCAAGAATACTCAAAAACATCTGAACAAACAATTTACGTACAAGTTCCCAGCATGCATTGCAGTTTGAATAAACAAAAATTAGGCAACGTAAAATTATCATTGCTGCTAGTTAGCTTTCATTTAGTTCAGAGTTTATATTTTTACCAAATTAGCATTTGTTCAACCCTTTTTTTAGATTTGGGTGTTGAGGTATATGTGAATTTAAAATATTTTCCCAAAATGTGCCCAATATCTGTAATAAGTTTGCTAGGGGTGCTCCAATTGATCGGCTACCGATCGCTATTGGCTGATTTGCTTCTAATGACAATCTGTGATCTCTCAATTTGCCAATCTCAGAAACCGATTTCATGTGGAGGACGCATAAATCCTGCCGTGAGAGGTATGGCATCAACGACATGCTTGCAGTTCCCTCTGAATTTCTGTAATGCTGAAGGTGATGTACAATTCTAACATCTTTATTAAATATCTTTTGACAAATCAGTAATTTGAAAACTTTCTGTGAGAGGTAACTTCTCAAACAGCATGAGTGAATCAGCACCTTCTCAAAATGAACAAATGGCTTAACATTACAACTGCAACAAGCGAGCTGCACGGTTGGCGGAATTGACACTTGCACAGTATCATCACTAAAATTAACAACTTGCACATCTTTTTAAATCTTGCCAATTTAAACATTAAAGCGTTCAGCACTTGCGCACTCTTTGAGAGACGGTGCGGTGACGTACTCAAAACGCGCACACAAAGCCGCCTCACAAATAGCTCGCAAGTACTAAATATAGTTATTTTTGTTGCTCAACCGAAAATGTAATTTACTCAAGTACTTACAAATCCATATAAATTTATATCTTCTGCTGAACACAAATATGAATATGGAATATGGGTAACCAAACAGTTGATTGGCCACATTGACTACCATAGCATAGAAAAATAAATACTATCGAAGTCAATGGGGCCCATCAACTGTTTGGTACATAATTTCTATTTTTAGGTGAACTATCCCTTTAAATGGTTATATAAACACAAATGTACATAAAAAAAAATACAGTCTTGGCATATTCAGGTAAAAAAAGTCTGTTCTCTTAAATGAAGGGTAAAAAAACGGCCACTATCACAGCCCTAATCATTGTTTTGTCTCAAGATGAAGAAGCCCTGTCTGTAAAATCAGGGCAGAGATGCACCCATGTATCAGCCGATATTTGATCAAATGAAAAACATCGGCATATCAGCCGAAAAACAAAATCCTATCGGTGCATCCCTTAATACTTGTTAACTTTATGCAGTTATATGGCAGTGTACTCTAAAACCATTAAACTTTTACACAAATCCTCACCCTCAGAAGGATGCTCGAAGCCACAGTCGACGATCGCTCGGAGCAACTCTGGTTTCAGGAGGAAATCGCGGAAGCCGGAGCTGTGAATGGAGACGTATGAGCCTTTCACCTCCTTCTTGCCGCCTGGGACGACACTGTCCACGGCGGTCTGCGGCTCCTCGTCTTCCTCGTAGTCCAACAGCTCATTATCAACATCGTTTTCGGCCATGGTAACTTTGGGAGCAACGAGAGGGAACGCAGAGATGTAAATAACATGGTTGTGCCAACCATACAGATCTAACAGTTATACCTCCACGAAAAAATGCTGCTCACCGTTTTTAAAAAGCCTAAGCTAATGAATGGATATAATATGGCATTATCCAGCACATCGAAACTATATTTAACGTTAAATGAGCACTCATATTGTCATTTTTTTTTAATCAGTTCTACCTACTCAAGGTTAAAACTGAAACGGTTAACGTTAACCATGATACAAAGTTGCTATACACGTTCAACCTGCTCTAATTTAAGTTAGCCGATTGACTGAATGTAGTGTAGACAATAGAGCCGCCATTCACGGTCCCATCTAAACCGATCTTCTGATCTAAACCAGCGGCACAATCCGCATTTTTCAAAAGTATGTAGAATAGCCATGACTACTAAGTTTTTTGATACATGGGAAGCCATGAAATACGAAACGGTTTAGACGCAAATGGGTTTCGTGTTCGCGTTTAGGCTTTGAGCCTTGCAGGCTGCACGGCTAACGTAGAGAAACGCGAGGTATCTACAACTGTCCGTTTAGATACTAGATTTGTTACTAAAAGTATCTCCAAAATAAGGTTAAATCCGGAAGTAAATAGCATTAATTATCCTGCGTTTAACAAATTAAGGTTAGTAAATGTATAAGAAAAAACATAACTTACCTTTCGACGTTGGTAATGAACGTCGGCACGCAGGAATCTTGTGGTTAGGCCTTAAGTTTATAGCGCTCCCCGGATATAGAAACCGAGCTCTCCCATTGGCTGTATTCAACGTCAATGATAGTTGAGAAGAAGCGCATTGCGTGCGATTGGGTAACACAATTGCGCGTCGGTTTTGTGGGCGGGTTCAAAAACCAGTCGCCAGCCTTCATACTCTAAAATGGCCACACGATGTCACTATATGCATTCAGAATTTTGGCCTTCAATGACAAACGTTTATGGTATGAGTATAAACCATGTATAAACAGTGCGACCAAAAAAAAATATAAATTTTCCCCTTAAAACGGTTTTGGAATTTTTAAAAACTTTATACAAAATACATATATATATATTTATGTTTATACAACACTAAAGCCAGAGTAAACAAAGCTTTGTTGTCATAATTGTCAGATTTTCAATATTAACAAGGCATTAAAATAGACAATACAGAAAATAAATGGCTGCCTAATTTGGAAACAAATCATAAAACAATATAGTTATGGAATTAATTTATATATAAATGATGGAGTATATAAATTAAAAACAAATTACTAAAATATAAATGCCTACTATCCACCACGTAAATATGTGACACTGACTGAACTCAGGTTAAATTTCCTTCGTTGACATTCTGAAATTCAGAAACTTTTTTTTAGCGTTTGTAATGAAAACCATAAACATTTTCGCTAGTGATTTCACAATAGTGTACAACCATGTAGAATTCTCTATATAACTAGATCTATTCACTTAACAAAGAGAAGAGCGGATCATTAATAAACCTTAAACTATTACATTTACTAAATTTTATGAAGTAAAAATAATAGGCCTCTAGATATTTTTTTATGATTTATGAGACATTATAGTAATTATTATCGTAAAAATAACGTGGCTCATCTTTAGAAGATAATAAAACGGACAAAACTGTCTGAACAGTTACACCAATCAACACCGCAACATCACCTGCCCGCTACCCACTGTGGCTGAGGTTAAGAAAAATCAAGGATTGGTGGGATGAGCTGTCAATCATGGCTATTCCAGTTTAGTCTATCTTCCTATTGGTCAAACGTTTGTCAATCGCATGAGATCCGCTGACGTTAGAACATTGCATTACGGTTCATTTTGAACGAGACCGTGAAATAAACGGAAAACAGATGCACATTATGGATTGGTTCTCATCGAGTATTTATTGTAATAAGATAGCTTATGATTATTTATACCAGCATTTTTATTAAATCACGGCAGAGGTAGTAGGCGGGACTTGGGCGGGGTTTTCTCTTGTAGGCGTTGACCGCAGCTCTCCTTGAGGAAGCTCGCCCTGACGACTCATATTTTCCTCTAGATGAGCATCTACATCCAATAAATCCAATATGGTGCCCTATTCATTTCCTGCCTTACCGTAGTGGTCCAACGGTTTCGTACAAGAAAGGATTGCCGATATCTGCCGGTTTTGTGACCGATCATCTTTAATATGGCAAGATCGCCGGAGCAGCTTCAGTAATGAGACCGAAATTCAGGTGGGCATTGCTCTATGCATTTTCCATCACTGACAGTGTGTGGTGGTGGCTGGTATATTATGTGTGCATTCATCCATTGGTATACAAGCTTTATTTTAAAAATGTTAATCAGGGTGATATGACAAAGAGAGTCTAGGGAAAAGCGGGGAAATTCCAGCGCATCACACTCGTGCTCCCATCTCTGGACCAGCAGGGCTGATTTGCCTGCCTGCCCATCTGCTAGTTGCCATGGGGGAAAAATCTTCATCCACACCCCTTATTATCGTACACGGAAGCAAATGTGATTGTGACCTAATTTAATAGCTAGTCATCAAAATACACATTGCGTTTAAGTATTTGTGCTTTGAATTCAGTGCAGCTATAATTCTCCATTGCAAAGGCGCTTGCACTTAATGTAAATAACCCTGCACAATCAGAACAGTCATATCACCAAAAATCCCTACGCAATGGCAAATATAATGTGTTGCTAATCCATTGCACACCTATAGTAAGAACTGGCATCCCCAGTGGTGGTGCATTTGCATGCGGTTTTGCTGAGTCCGGACTACAGGCTTTATTGTAGTAAAGTCGTTGACCATCGGCTATGACTGTTTTTAGCCTATCTTCTTGAAAGACCTGAAGAGCTTGTTATGACTTGTTATATTTTATATTTCGCGATGTGAAGCGTAAACATGCATCATACTGTCTGTCATCATGGCTGTCATGCACATTTCATTTTTGTCATTGACATTTAGACATTTTGGACAAACCAAAGGAAAATGTGCCTTGGTGAGCTGTTATGTTCTTTTATTTTGGTTTGTCACAGTTTAAGAGATTAATTGTCTGGCTCGTCCTAATGATTAAGGGCAGTCTGATTACATGTTTTGGTAGGGAGGAGGAGAGTTTACTCGTTTGTGTTGGTATTTAGCTAATGAATAGACTGTGGTTGTGTTATACCAGCTAAAAGAAAAAAGGTTTGTGGGATCTCATGTCGTTGTTTTTGTAATTTTCTTTTTTATTCATGATTATAGAATTATTTATTTATTTATTTTCTAAAATAAGTAGATATTGTGATCATTCTGTGAAAGATATGTCATTGCAAATTGTTATATTTTATTGCTTAACAAGTATTGGAATGTGACATCATGTCATGCTTTATTCGAGTCATTAACAACGTCACTAAATCTGTGTGAGCAAAATGTCTTAACCATTGTAACCATTACATTTTTTAAAGAGCCAGGCCTGATAAGATAATAGTAACCTCACCATCTCAGTCCTCTTCATCAAGGCCGTAACTATGTCTTGATTTTGTTTTGGGGGGGTTGTGGAGGGTATAGTAAAGGTCATATAAAACAATTTATTGTTAAGGATTTTAAACTATTTGCAAATAATATTCACATATTCACTCTTAAACTTGTGCCTAATATGCTGAAAAGGTCTCTGTTTATGTTTCTGGTCTCTTCACGTTCGATTATGAATTACATGAATAATTGCCTACTATATTTACTACATTTGATTAAAAAAAAATTAGTAGTTTGCATCAATGGATGGGGTACAACATGGCTATTTACCCCAGTGCGCCTTTAGTCCTATTGTACCGTATTACTGTCAGTTGTTTAACATTTCTGTCATAAAACAGTTGTCAAATTAAATGTTTAGCTACTTACATCTTACCTCGCACTCTTTCACCTTTAAAACTAAAGTGTTGTGCTGCAATTCATTCTCGGCTAATCTGTGAACACTAAAGTCAGCCTTTTTTGTTTTAATTGACCACCTCAAGCATTTTGACATTGACAAGCAATTTTAGACCGCTAAGGCAGACCGGCCTAAAAATTTAACTTTTTAAACTTTTGTCATCCTAACAACAAACAAGGCAGTGTGCATGAAGTCAAGAATATCAAGTATTGGAGGGGATACTTGATTTGGCCATATC
Organism: Abramis brama; assembly: GCF_963993115.1. Classification (NCBI taxonomy): domain Eukaryota; kingdom Metazoa; phylum Chordata; class Actinopteri; order Cypriniformes; family Leuciscidae; genus Abramis; species Abramis brama. The sequence continues at coordinate 32,736,875 of NC_139964.1, read as the reverse complement.
TGATTATTGCTCAGTGTCTATGGTGGTTACGGCCCTGTTCTTCATACACAATATGTGGTAATCCAGGCGTCCGACAGGTTGTGTGAACTCTAAAGACAATTAGAGAAGATTATGATTTGCTTAGGGTTCCAGCTTAACTAGAACAACTTAACTGATGCCCTCATGCTGCATCAGTACTCGTTTGGTGAAACAGTTACTGGGACTCAGGTTATTGTAGATGGTACAGTAAAGAAAAAAAAAAAATGACTGAACTGGAAATTCATATACTCTCTCCAAGGGTTGACGTATTGTCTGGTTAGCATGGTCCAGTTAGCCACTGTTGGTAGTTGTCAAACCTGTCATTGCTGCATCATTCCGCAACAAAAAGCATCTTTCTCTATATGCGGCTATTGAAAACTGTGTATTCTGAGGGAATAGGTTTTTTAGCAAGTAACATATAGCTACATTAACCATATTTATCTATTTATATTTTACCCAGTCGGCTGGTGTTCTTGTGATGCAGTCAGTATTGTTATGACATTATTGCCTTGCAGCTCCAGAGTACTTAGTTCTATAACTTTTACAATTTGGATGATTGGCACACAAATGTTCTGAATTTAGTGCCTATAAGCAAAGACTGCAGATTTCAAATCGCATACTTCAACCGGGTCCTGTGCTGTTTTGGAAATGTTAACAGATTTTTCCATGTAACTTAAAACTCTTTGGATCTCTCGTTTTGTACTAATCTAAATAAACGGTGGACACATTTTTGTTCCAGTGGCTGCACTTCACTCTGTGTTTCTCTGAAATGACATCATGATTTACATACAGTGCTTGATTGGTCATGTGAACTGTGAATGGTAAACTGATATGGTTATTGTTGTGATTTCATCAGGACAAACAAGCCGTTATGTAGTACACATGCCCTAGAGAGCCAGAGAGAAAGGCATTATCCGCCCTCTGCGACCTCTTTTATTCGTCGTATCTCTCTTTTCCTTTCTGTATTTGTGTTGAAGTGTTCTGGCACTGTCACACTTTCTCTTGGTTTACAGCTGCTGGCTAATTTCACGTCATCATTTCAAACAGCACATGAATGTAAAGGCTGGGCTTACCCTGCATGTATTTTTAAGGTTTTGAGTGTGTCTGACAGAAAGATGATGGCTTTGCTTCAGAGAAGCTGGGGCTCATTGACCATGACGATCATAATGGGCCTGCAACTACGTTTTCCTGTTTCCATCCGCTGCTGCTGTTTGTTGAGTTTTACTTAGTCATACTAATTTGAATTCACTGCAGCTGCACAGCAGATGTCTTATTCTTTTTCTACCATCTGAATTGTTTATTAACCTCATTTTATTTTCTGTGTCATAGAAAATAAAAGTTTTTGTTGTTGTTATGATGACCTGTGGTTGTTGTCATTGTTATGGTAGATTTTATTTTGCCTGATTTAATTTAAAAACATGATTTATTCAAAACTACTTTGGCCCCTGTAGGGCTGATTGATTATGGCAAATATCATAGTCACAGGTAACCACGATTATTTAACATTTGGGGTAAAAAAAAAAAAAAAAAAAAAATCTTGATGCATCGCGATTCTCTCTTCAACAATTCTGAATCGATTCTGAGATTCGTTTTTAACCGTCGATGCGGGATGGCACTATATGTGCTAAAAACAGCCGTATTCTGCTTGCTTCCAATTCCACAAACACACACACAAAAACCCTTGAACCTTCCTTAAAATATTCTTCTATACATTTCGCAAGGGTTGTAGGAAGAAGGTGAGTAAATGATGACCGAATTTTCATTTTTGGGTGAACTAATCCTTTAACTTCGTGTTGGTAACACTTGCAACACAATTGTAACACAATTTTAAAGTAATTGCCCCATAGCCATTTATTGTCCGGCAAAAGCCATATTACTACATTGTTTGCAATTGAGCTAATAAGGCAGTTGTCATGTGAATTATGAAGTGCTGTAAAGGAACTTGGTGACTGGGGAGGACGTTTTAAGTTTAGAAGTAGGGATGCTCCCATTGATCGGCTGATGATCACATTCTATGACTCGATCGGTAGTCACTAGATTTGGCCGATCTCACGAACTGATCGCAATTTGATGACGCAAAACCATAAAAAGTTGCCGCCGATGTACATGTAAACATTATGCAGATGAGGCTTTTGTGCCCCGTTCTGCTTTGTAACTTCACAAAACATTAGTAAACCGTAGTAAATCGGCCATCTTTATTTAGGGCAGGTTATCTCGATTCAAACGAGCCCACGAACAGCATAACATGATGCGTCTATCATGAGAAAATCCTCACGGAGTGACATGACATGCTGCTTGGCTGAAGCTATAGGACTTCCGGGATCCGATTGCGTCACGATCAAGGCGCAGTGTTTTCCAATGTCATTTTAAAGTTCAACCAATTGAAACTGGATCTCGGGAATGATGGAACGATGTGTAGAGACCAATCAGACACCGTTTTAAAGCTGAAGTGCGCTTGCATTGGATCGATCTCACAGATCGACAGGTCTTGATGTACCGTGTATCCTACAATGGGATTGCACAGCTGAAACAACGCTGGAGGATCATCACTCATCAACCAGGATCGTATTACTTGTATTCTGTGTAATTATAAACATAGGTTCTTCATATAATCGATCTGAACTTGGTCACGGCACGGCACAGCTCGAGTAACCCCAGAGTGCAGTCTGGACGATTGGGGCGGGGCGACACATTAAGGCGGGGCTACACGTGTCGCTCCGCCCACCCCCAATTTCATTGGTTTATAATACAGCAATACGACTTAATAAGTTAGATGAAGTTACTGTACAACAAACAATCCCTTCAGGCAGACCGCCGTGTAATATAGCCTACGTGCTGCTAAATCTTGGGAAATCTTCGTGGCCACGATATATATATAGACTATATATACCTAGGTCTATATCAAGTGTCAAAATTATTCGTATAGCGCTCAATTCACATCGTTTTAAAGCAGCTTTACAAAAAGTCATATAGGCCTAAATAAGCTTTAATATTGAGCAGGTCAGGGCTGGGAGATATAAAGAAATATGTTGCTGATATAAATGATACAATGTTTGAGATTTAGCTATATTATATTTATTAATTTACCCAGCAGATAAGTCAGTGCCACTTTAAGTGAGCAATGAGCATTACTGCATTAAATTGCTAGCATTGCAAGGAGAGATAGCCTATTAGGCTGCTGATAGTAGACAATATTTTCCAAATGTCATGCAGGGCTCCGTAATTTTACATCATTAATTTATGCTTCTTCATTTTTCCATTAGGATCTATGAATAAAAACAAACTCTAGATTTTACACAAATGGTGATAATTCACCGTATTTCAGTAAGACACAGTTCCGAAAGTGTGTTTTATTTTATTTTCAACCACACATGGCAAATAAGACAATAATAGGCTACCAAATAATACAATCTGGCCATTGTGTTTTGTTTTTTGTTTTGTTTTTTTGCATACAATGGGAATTAAAAACCCTGCAGTGCAGAAAAGTGGAAAAAATATATATATACAGAACAGATATGTCGATCTATAGCAAATATTATTATTTGGTATTTAAGTAATAAATAATCATATCACTTCTCTGCTGGGTGTTTTAATTAATTTTTGAAGTGGTCTACTGTTATATTGCACAGATTTACAGCAGTGATTTTTTTTTAATAGTTAGGCTACAGCTATATTAATATTTGCAACTATTTTTATCCCGTACATGCAGATTATAACATGAACACACAATGTAGGGGTGGATAAATAAATAATTAGATTTTTAATACCTGATGTCACAGTCACAGATAGTCGTAGGCCTACATGACATGCTAACCGGCTGACAGCCTATTAGAAAACAGGAACCTTTAAAAACTTACAGAACCAATTTAGGCCCTGGCCCTCATATTTTATTAACAGGTAAACAACATGGAAAATGAGTTTGCCATTAAAAATTTAATTTGCACTTTGTGCCAAAAAATGCAAGCATTGGAGAACAAATCTCGTAAAAAAAAAAAAATCAACAACAAAAAAACGGTCGTGCTTTAAAATTTTAAATCAGCTGCTTGCGTTTGGGTTTGTCCGATGTCTTCCTTTAGTACAGTGAATTATCATAATTTGCGTAAAATTTAAACGCAAAAGTCGTGGAAACAAATGATACTGTGGTGGCTGTTTCTGCTAGTGGGTTTGGTGTCTTGTTTCGCAAAACCTATGAAGCTGGTAGTGACAATTCTCTCTGACCAATCGGTGATCTGCAGTGTTTACACGTCACATTTTAGTATTGGTACGGCACATTTGGAACCTCAACCAAGGTGGTACTATTTAAGCGAGCCGTACCATGCAGTGGAAAAGCAAAAGAGAGGCTTACGGAGCTGTACCGAACCGTACCATGCAAAAAGGCTATGGAAAAGCAGATCACTTGTTTGAAGAAGTTTTGGGCTTTTGTTAAAAAGGCTACCATGGTTCCAAATGCCATAACTTTTGATTGTTTTGAGACATCAACACACAATTTTGCAGTTGACATGATTGTGAACAGGCAGTTGACATGATTGACAGATGCAGTTGTTGACATGATTGTCAACAAGCCCAAACATGATTTTATGACCTGTCATATACTGTTTACTATCTAATAGTCATCGTGTCAAGCACGAATATGAATAATATGAAATAAATCAATAAATTGCATCTTTTTTCTGGGATTTTCTCAGCAGTTGTAACACCTCCAAACATGATCAAAATCTATTTTCTTCCAAATTTGAAAAGTTTTCAGTCAAATGAGTACTTGATGATACCTTTTATTTTTTTAGTTATAAGCCATTACTTTTCAGTATGCCACTTGAAATTCCATGAAATCATAAAAAAATGCCTTCAGGGTTTAAGGGGTTAACAGTGACCATCAACGGAGAGCTTACATGTCACTTATATTAAGCTTATTGGGATGATTGGGATTGGTATCGGACGATCATGATGACAAGCAATCGGTAGTTGGTATCGGCTGCAAAATTCCTGATCAGATCATCCCTATTTAGAAGTTAAAGCATTTTTTGTAGTACATCCAAAGGGATTATGATGTTCCAAACTTATAAGACTTGGTTAATCTTCAAAACACAAATTAATATATTTTTTGTATTTTTGTTTCGCAAAACAAGCGGCCAGTTCTGACCAAAATGATCTTAAAACGATACTTTATAAGAATACATTTCCTCAGTTTTCTCCTCTTCTACCATTATATTTAGTGTCTCAACATAACCTGAACATAAGCTTGTGCTTTCTGCTTTTTGTATGATAATAAATTGCAATTGAACTTAGGGATATTGTACACCTGGTCTGTTCCTGGAAATGATACTTTATCAGGGTCCCTGAATAAGAATATTTTTGTTTATAATCTCTACTTAGTCTCGCGTAGCCAGATTTTCAGACTGACGGCAGAAGGTCTGGACTCCATCGCAGCTTTCATTGGCCAAGGACCGCCCAAAAGCCTTCTGACTGACATGTAAAGCAACCAATTACAGTTAATTTTGTTCCGCATCATATTTAGGGGCGTGGAAATGTAACGTCAATGTCCCTACAATAATAGGCCGGTATGTAAAACTCTTAGACGTATTTTAAAGAGTCTATGCCGCGATATTTACATACTTATCATACTTTTGAAAATCCAGCGTTTAGTTGATCCTGATAAGCACTCATTGTCACAGTTGTAAACACAACGGCGTTCTTCTTTCATGAGGGGGTTTGGTGACACTGCATATTCGTGTCCAGGCAGAGCATTAAAGAACGTAACACACGTCTCCAGGACATCCTGTAGTGTTCAACCAATCAGATCACGACTTTGAAACTCTCAGAGTGTTTCCAGTTAAGTGTGCCATATGCATCAGACGTTCATCCAGCGGTCCGTGGGCGTGACGTCTGAGGCTGAGACTAATCTCTACTTGGCATTAAAGTTCAGCTGCATATGTTTTCTCATTTTGAGAACTGATGAGGCAAGTTATCCCTCATGAGCTTACCTGGTAAGCCATTGTGTTTATGCAGTTTCGTCCCTCCTTGGTTGCGTAAACCAGTTGAAAGATTTGTACAACAAGGGATCATGCATGTATTGCAATTCTTCCTCTTATAATTGCAATGATCAAACATTTTATGCCTAGATTAACTGATCATATTGAATATCATATTTATTATACTTGATTGTCCACCTTAAAAGACTGTGTCAGCCATTCAGTCATGTCATGTAGTCTGTGAGTGACTCATTAGATGCCTTTGTGAAGGGCAGTTAATGGTGGAGAGGGTGTGTTCTTGTGCGTCTTTATGAGTTCAGTGATCGTGGAATGTCACACAGGGCAGAGGAGCTCAATGATTAAGCTAAAGCTATTGTGGGATGTTTGAGTCATACAGTCCACCACGCCTATAAGGCATGACACGTTTTGTTCTGCCATGTCTTTCTTTAAAGCTGTGCGTGTGTGTGCGTGCGTGTGCGTGTGTGTGTGTGCGTGCGTGTGTGTGTGTGCACCTGTGTTACTTTTGTGATCCTCTTAACTTCATAAAGATCACAGAATATTTCACTTTATAAAGAGTTTTATACTTTTAGAAATGTAGCACTTTTGACAAGCATGTTTAAAATGCTGTGCACTCACATGTGAGATTACATGGCCTATTATTATTCATGTTGGCTGCCATGTTGAGATGACCTGATGAAATCTGCTCAACTATCTCATTATCAGACATGTTTCAATGGTAAGTTAAAAATATGTGACAAATCATGTATTTCTGCTTCGGCAATGGTTAAAAAAAGTTGACACTGAAATAAAGTCTTTCCCTAGTATATTTATAGCATTTCCTTTAAGAGCATTAGATCTTAAATGTTGTGATTATTGTGAAATATTACAATTTAAAATAAGTGTTTTCTATTTTAAATTATTCTAGCTGAATTTTTAGCATCATTACTCCAGTCTTCAGCGTCACATGATCCTTTTATTGTCAATGTTTAAAACAGGTGTGTGCTGCTTAATATTTTTGTCAAAACTGCAATATATTTTTTCAAAATTCTTTGATGAATAGAAATCTTAATATATTCAGCATTTATTTGAAATGTAATTGAAATAGAATGCTTATAGCCACTTTTAATAAATTTAATCCAACCTTGCTGATATAAAAAAAAAATTGAAATCCCCCAAACTTTTGAATGGTAGCTATATAAAATAATGTAAATATGATTTTTTCTTTCAGGACAGCAGCCACTGGAATGGCAAAAATAAGTTTTAGACACTGTGTCATAGACAGGGTGTCGATGAAGAATGTAGGTGATTGTACCGATAGAGAGATTGAGGTTTGGGTTTAATCGTGTGTTTGGGGGGAGGGGTGTGTGTGATTGACACTGTGCTAAGAGCTACAATAACCACACTTACGCTGCTCATCAGGAGAAAACGACAGATGCAGCAAACACACAGTGGTGTTATTGTATTCAGTGACTAAGATACACACACACACACACACACACACACAGATTTAGTTTTTCTATGCCATTACCAAGGCGACAAGGCCTTTGCATCTCTCTCATTGTTTCCCGTGGCCATTCTTTTTTTAACTTTCTCAGTGTAAAGTTGTATGGTTCAAATACATTTTGAAAGGTCAAAGGCTGAACTGGAGACAATCTAAAATGTTTCAGTGAGAATGAATCAGTCATATTTTAATGCTGTTTTGACAGCCTTCTTTAATATCTGAGAAAGATTGTCGTGGTCATCCTGAAATCTGCTGAGGTCCTCATAGCATTGACTTTGTATATGAATATGAAAGATGTTGTTGTGGCTTGCTGTCGATCTGCAGTGTGGTTGTGCTAGATGTTGCATTTTTCTCTTTAGGGGCCAGCTGCTGAAATTTAAAGGTGAAGGGTACAATTTCAAAAAATGCAACAATACATATGTCAACATTTGTTATTTTATCATCCGAAAAATGACACACTTTAGCTTTAAAATGGAATGAGGAGCAGATGCTGAATACAAAAAATCACGGTGATGATGATGGCAATAAACTCTTCTAATCTTGATTTATTTATCTTATTATCTTAATTGTATCTAATTTTCAAATCATATTTTTTGACTGCCTCTGCATTCCTGCTGCCTTACACAGATATTACTGCTAGGTTCAGGACATTGCTGTTGTGTTTGGTTGTGACTGCACTGCGTCGACTGGCCGGAGATGAGTGTGTGTTTTCTTGTTCGGGCGGGGGGGGGGGATTGGATTCATGCGCTTGTTAATGGTTCTTTTGATTGGGTTGCTCCTCTGATGTGAATACTGCCATTGTCCACAGTGTGTGTGTTTAGTTTGTTTAAAAAGGTTTCATCTTGGACTTTATTTGTAGCTGTGGGTTATCTTTCTGTTTTCTATTTCATTCTTCATTATAGTTGAATGAGCTGTTTTATGTTTGCGTATGTTAGAAGAAAATGCCTATGGCATGTGCATTTGAGCATTTACATTTTACATTTATGCAACTGCAACTCTATAATGTGAGTAAATCACTCGCATATAAGACCAAAATTCCCATTGGGTGACTAAAAAAAATTCTTTTGGCAGGCACTTTTATCCAAAGTGACTTACAGTGCATTCAAGGCATTTTTTTTAAATCAGGATGTTGGTTTTCTATCAAACTATTGGAATAGTAATGTCAGCCCACAGACTGCCTTGACAGTCGTTTAACGACTGTCTGATGCGTATTATACTCAAAACGTGAAATTACTTTTTCAGTCTGGCATGCTGACTTCAAGGACAGGGTGTTTTTTTTATCAGTCCAGAAACAAAGTTGTGTTTACAAGGTATTGGTTTGATATGGGCACTGTTGAGAATAAAACGATCACTGTATATTCAAATGGTTGGAAGCTTAAAAAGGAGCTCAGAAGGAGCATGTAACACTGTAACAATATACGCATGTAACAATAATGATGCTGAAAAATTAGCTTTGATATCTGAGAAACACATTATATTTTAAAATATATTCAAATAGAAAACACTTGTTTTAAATTGTAATAGCATTTCACAATATTACTGTTTTTTTCTGTATTTTTATCAAAGAAATGCAGCCTTGATGAGTTTTTCAAAAATATTAAAAAAATCTTACCAGCCCCAAACTTGAAAGGAAGTGTATTCTGAGTTTGTTTTTTTGTTTTTTTTAAGGGGTCATCGGATGCAAAATTCACTTTTATATGGTGTTTGCATATAAATGTGTCTTTGCAGTGTGTGGACACAACCACCATACAATGAAAAAAATCCATTCACTTTCTTTTTTTTTTTTTTTTAAAAAGCCTAAACACTCTCAATAATCAAGCCATTTGGATTTTCTGAGCAATATGATGTCATATTGCTCATGCTCCTCCCACGACTACGGTCGGACTTTCCGGTATTAGCATATTTCCCACTCAGCCATTTGTATACTGTCCACCAAGACAGGTTGCCAAGGCAGCACTTTACATGTCTTGTGTCAACACCTCACGGAAGAGAGGGGTTGGGTGAGCAGTTGCTCATTATCATTTAAAGAGACATGCACCGAAACGGGTCTCTGTGAACAGAGCTGTTTTTTAGGAGGTAAAAAGGGTGTTGTTTGACACAACCATTGAGGAATTTTAAGCAAATTATGTTACAAACTTTACATAAAGAATCATACCAATTTGTGGAAAATGGGCATCCGATGACCCCTTTAAAGGGGTGGTTGATTATGATTTCACTTTTCTAACTTTAGTTAGTGTGTAATGTTGCTGTTTGAGCATAAACAACATATGCAAAGTTATAATGCTCAAAGTTCAAAGCAAAGGAAGATATTTGCTTTTAAAGAAATCGTTTTTTTAAGGACTAGGCTATAACAAACGGCTGGCAGGGACTACATGACATTCCTCCTGGGTTAGTGACATAACTAACTCTAAAATGTATATAAACCCTGCTCCCCGGGAACACGCAGTCCATGTTGAGAAGAGGAAGAGTTGTTGTAGTACAGCACATTTGTGAGTCTGCTCAAGATGTCGCATTCGTCTTTTCACATTTATTACAATACAGTACGCAACACAAATGCAATAGCGTGTCACTCTGTATGCATCTTACAACAGTTCCCACACTAACGACTTTATATATTATCATGACAGAATATGCTAATCAATGACTAGAAGATAGTTAACTCCACATCAGCAACATAAATTCATCAACTAACCATTCAGAAACGTCCTGTTGCATTCTACATGTTGTCACTTCTTCTTGAGTCTCTCCATCATTGTCCGACTCCAGTTTGAACATAAAAGGCAGAACAGTTTCTGACATTTTCAGTGCGTGTCTGCATGAGGTAATCGGAGCTGCTAACACACACACACACACACACACACACACACACACACACACACACACACACACACACAAACAGGAGCTCTTGAAGCTCCGCCCTCTGTGCCGGGAGAAGCAGCTCATTCGCATTTAAAGGGACACGTACTAAATGACGCATTTTTACTGACCCTCAAAAAGGGTGCTTTTTTTCCAGTGGTTTCTGTATAGCCATTCCATGGAGACTTTCACACTATATTCTGTAGGGATGCACCAATATGAACATTTTGGCCGATACCGATAACTGATAATTCTTTATATTTGAAAGCCGATAAATATTGGCTGATAAATTTAAATCCAAATTTTTATATAATTTTTGAAAGCCTGATTACAAAAACAAAAGTCTCACCATTAAAGCCATGTCCAAATCACACAATTAAAATGATGTTCTCATTATAATTTTATGTAGTCTATATGACAGACTTGTGTTGCACTTACTGTAACTGTATCCAACCATATTTCAAGCAATTCAAAAACATCATGGAGAACAGTGCACATCTGAAGTGTCTCGGCTGAAGGAATTCATTATATTGACTGTAATATATAGGCCAAATGTTCTTATCGGGCCGATTACGATAACATAAAAAATTATCATATATCGCCGATACCGATATGGTGGCCGATATATCGTGCATCCCTAATATTCTGGTATGATCTTTTTCAGATAACTCCACCTCTAAACGGCACATACAAACAAAATAAGCTGTCCTCCTGTCTAGTGGGCGGTTCTTGTCCAGAATAAGATGCAGTGTAGACCAAACCTGTTACTGTTTAGTCAGATGTCTGACTATGTGAGGCTACAGGAATAGGGCTTGTTTCTGTTCCTAGCCCAAAACAGGCTAACAATGTTCAAAATGTCATTGTTCCCATGAGAGAACACACTGCATTTATCTGTCTTTGGTAATGTATTTATAAACGCAGGAATGTATTTCATGTCTGTATCATCCATCCATTCCTATTTTTTTACAAACCACATACATTCTGTAATGCAACATGCATTCCTCTCTCTCTCTCTCTCTCTCTCTCTCTCTCTCTCTCTCTCTCTCTCTCTCTCTCTCTCTCTCTCTCTCTCTCTCTCTCTCTCTCTTTCTTACAAAGCTTTGGCTGTGGCTTAGCTGCTCTGTTTGTTTGTGGTTTGTTATAGGACACACAGATAGCTTATTGTTGTAATGCTGTACAAAACATTTACACTGTACACATACACTACAGTCCCTACCACCTGACAGAAATCACAGAAATAGGTGTCATATAACAACTTGACTAGTTTTTGAGAGCCGTGGCACCAGAGCCACTAAGTTCTACAGATGGGGGAAGGGTATTTAAAATATTAATAATATTGCATGTTTTGTCTCTGGGAAATGCACATTTGACATCAGCTAGAGTTAATAGTAGCAGTATGCGGACATTTATTTTCACTAACAAATACAGAAAAAACGTAAAAATGAAAACCTAATTTTTATAGTGTAAAAGTTAAATGTTCTGACTGAGTTAAGGCTCTACTCTGATTAAACTTAGCCATTTGTCTTCCATAGTATCATACATACAGTATGTAGATCATGATAACCACAGGTTAAACCATGCATGGCACGTCACTACCATGGTAAGTATTTGTTATGTGGTATTTGTTATGAAAAACAGTCGCCTGTAAACATAATTAATATGAATACCAATGCTCAAAAACTGCTATAGCTTAATAGCAAAAATTATTTCACCTTTAATACATTTAATACATGAGTACATTAATAATTTAATAAAATTATATGAATATCCCATCCCATGAAGATCTGCCGCAATTATACTGTGGTTACCGTTTTACTACATTGGTTAGGCCTATTTGTGGATTGAAAATACTCCTGACTGAATCGTTGTGGAACAATGTTTCTCCTGTTTTCCGCATCATTGCTGTTGAGAATGTCAGCACAGTTTCCTCTGGCTTTAAAGTAGATTAAGTCTCCTAAACATTTGTGGTTTGTATTAGGGATGGGCATTTTTGTCAATTTTTCATTGAGAGTAGGCCACATTCTCGGGAGGTTGCATTTGTTGGCCGCATACATCATTGTAATACAAGACTTTTATTTTGAAAGACATGCGTGAAAGCTGTTTAGTATTCTGTCAGACGCAGTTTAAGTAAAGAATGCGTGTTGTCCTGATTCAGTATATGCTGTCAGATGAGATGTTGACATCCTATTCAGATGGCTGTATGTCAGTCTTATTATTCTAACATTACTTTGATTAACAACTTGATGCGAAATAAAAAGTCTCACCTCAGAAAAACCAACTTTATTGTCCGGTCAGACAAAAAGTACCAATAAATTATGTAACTGGTATGTTGTGTGTTTGCTTGGAAGAATTTGCATGCAGGTATATGATGTTCGTCCAATTCATCAGGAGCACTTTCCATATGAATCATTAGCAGTTCACATTAGTATTGTGTATTTGTGAGAACCAACGATCTAAAAGGAAAATCTGCATGTGGTGAAGCTAAAGAGTGAATGAACACCAGTAAACTGAAGCCAGTTCTATAAAACATTCTAAATGAGATTAATCAGATGTCCTGCATACACAAAGTAAATGTAACCTTACAACTTGTATCTGCACAAAAATCACGTGCTAGCTAGGGATGCAGGATATATCAGCCACCATATCATTATCAGCCAGATAAGACAATTTGGCCGATATATTAAAGCCGATAAATAATGGATTATTTCCTTTCAGCTGAGACACTTCAGATGCGCACTGTTCACCATGATGTTTTTGAATTGCAACATGTGTCTGTCATATAGGCTACATAGAATTATGAGAACATCATTATAATTGTGTGCTTGGGAAATGGTGAGACTTTTGTTTTTGTAATCAGGCTCTCCGAAATTACAAAAAAAATTTGATTTAGATTTATCTGCCAATATATCGGTTATCGGCTTTCAAATATAAAGGGCCCTATCGTACACCCGGCACAATGTAGCGCCAGGCAAGTGTTTTTTGCTAGTTTCAGCCTGACGCAGTTATCATTTTTACGTCCTGCGCCACGTTGTTTAAATAGCTAATGCATTTGTGCCCATTTGTGCGCCCATGGGCTATTTTGAGGCAACTCAAATAGATTTTTTCAGATAGATATTTAAAGAGCGCGTTAGTAATATGCGCATATAGGCGGGTGCACAGCGCGCGTACACTTTGTCCCGTAGATGGTCTGCTCCCGCGCTTTAACCTTGCGCACAAGCAAATCTGTTTTCTCGTTAGAGAAGCATTAATTTTTTCTGCTTGGAAATTCCGCAATATAAATTGTGAATTCGCCATGGCGCGAGCGCAACTGGCTTTTAAAGGGAATGGGAGATGAGACTCTGATTGGTTTATTGCACGTTAGGCCCAAAACACACCCATTACTCATTAAGAGAATAAGGACAACCCTTGTAGACCATTTTACCCGTCGTTAAACTAGCAAAAGTGGATTCGGACACGCCCTAAGTGCACTTGCATCGTGCGCTTTAGACCATGCGCTTAGATCGTTAAAATAGGGCCCAAGAATTATTGGTTATCGGTAACGGGCATATTTTCATATCGGTGTATCCATAGTGATAGCCAGAAAGTGTTACTCCCATTGTTGATGCACTCTTCCCGCTCTTCTATAATAGTGTTCTCATTATAATGTTATGTATATGGCAGATTGGTGCTGCACATTTTGCACTTAACTGTATTTTCATGATCAAAGTGATTCCAGGCATTACTGCACACTTTCAAATCAATACTTCAACACAGTGGAAGTAACTATAAAGTTTACTCTGTTCTTCTCAGTTCACCGACCACTTTCGGGAGAAACTGATGAATTTACGTGCTGTAAATCCGACTGACAGGACAACATTGCGGCTTATAGATCAAGATTATTTATAAAGGTTTTTAAACAACCAAACACACTCACTTACACGTATTTGAGAATCGGAATATCAGACAGGCTAGTTGATGACATGGTAAGCACGTTTGTGAATATTTTGAATAAAAAAGAAAAAGCGAAATAAAAGCGACACATCTGTCGTACAGTATTATTGTGGCTGCGGACGCGTCGCCATGGAAACATTAAAGGGAACGTTCGCCTTGAAAAAACTCACTCTGGGGGTGGGGGTGTCAGTTAGAATATTTTAAACTTACGCGTGAAAGGGTTAAAGAAAAGATCAAAAATAAATATGTGTGTGTGCTGTAAAGTGGTTAGAAAAAAAATTAAATCGGAATCGGCTTAAATCGGTATCAGCAGGTCAAACTCAATGAAAAATCGGAATCGGCCTAGAAAATTGTAATCGGTGCATCTCTATCTCTTATGTCTACAAAATTATTTTAGATATAGTATACAGTAAGTCTAGCTAGCTTGCAAATACTGAGGATACCTACAAGAGTCACCACTTCCTCTGGTGATACACTGCACACCAGCGTGCAAAGTATTACTTTGTATTATGGAGTCTGGAGATCCTTATTTCTTGTTGAAGGGGAACTCTATTCTTGGGACACGTTCCTTTCTACTGTTTCAACTGAATTTTATTAATATTGATAGTGTTTGGATGCTTTCAATGGTTTGTTCGAATTCTGCATTAGCAAAACACACACACACAAAAAAAAGATAAAATTATAAATCTTTACCCGGACAAGTGACTTTTGTGCATGGACAAGTAAAACATAAATTTACTTGTCCGAAGGACAAGTGCCTCAAAAAGTTAATGTCAAGCCCTGTGGTCTATGTGGTTCAAACAAGTAGCACTGTTTCGTTCTACTTTTGGCACGTTTGTCCTTTTAATGCTAAATGCTGATATGCAACAGAAATGGCGGTGCTTATTGGTTGTGGATTGTGGAACCAGTGCGACCTCTAACAAAATATAGTCCCACCAGCAGGAAAAAAGTTCATAAATGCGAACATTTAGTCGCAGTCTGAAGCCCTGTAGACAATTCTAGAGAACCTCTTATCATAATCACTGAGTGATTAATTGGTTAATCACAGCAGCCATAATCAAAATCTCAATAATTTTTTCAATTAATTACACAGCACTACAATATATAATCTTACTTATCTCATTTCCACAGATTATCCCAGGCCTGATATACACGTCTTCAAGGAGGCCTGTCTACGTCCACAGTGCCAATCCTGTAAGACCCCTGCAGCATCCTTCCACGTCCCCACATCACTGCTTATCTTTTCTTGTCCTGGACTCCTCCGTCATGTCAAGCCCTAGCAGCAGCCCAGAGAGAGAGGGAGGGATGGCAGGTTCTGTACAACTGGAGGACCTCAACTCGCCTCCCGGACTGGAAACTGACCCTCGTTTTGTTGGCAGCCCAGTTCTCAGTCCAGACTCCAGTTCCCATGATGCTGCGCTCTCCGCCCCGGCAGCCTCCCCTGCTGACTCAGAGAACCTCAGTCCAGATGAGCTCGAGCTTCTGGCTAAACTGGAGGAACAGAACAGGTAGAACAAGAGCACCATACACGCAAACAGTTTTTAAAGTGACATATCATTATTTACTCACCCTCAAACTTACATGATTGTCTTTCTTTCTTGGAATGCAAAAGCTGATTTTTTTAGGTCAATATCCTGGCTGCGCTTTGAATGAGAACCAGGTTATGTGCCAAAATGAAAAAAATGCACCTTAAAAACAGTCCATACAACATGCCAAATTAGTCTCCGGAAACCATGTGATAGCTTTGAGGAAAAGTCTTATTGACTTTTGTGATGCATCTATGGTACTTTTGTGTAATTTCTCATTCACTGAATATTTTGAAAGGAGTGTCCAGGATTTTCTTTAAAATCAGATTTTGAGTTTAATGGAAGAAAGTTTTGTTCCAAACCTGTATAGAAACGACATGAGTCACAGAGGTAATTGCACAGAGCAAGTGTCTGCAATGTCAAGTGAGTCAAACAGCAACACACTATGTGCATGCATGTGTACATACTTGAAAGACATCACTCTGAAGGTACCAAAGCCTCTAAAAATGGAATGCTGTGCGTGCTTGAGACAGAAAGCTATGTGTGTGGTTTATCATTTGACCTGCGAGTAGCGTAGTGTGAAACTCGTAGCAGTCTGGCTTCTCTTCCTGTAACAGCTGATATGTAACAACCTTTCACTATTAATCAGTTCTGGTGGTTGCCTGGCAATGACAATAGCAACAGTTACATTGCTGAATGTGGAACTTTTTAGAAGGCAGCAACCGTTGCAGAAATTAGTAGGGACTTTAAAGGGTTTGTTCACCCAAAAAATCTGTTTGATGAAATCTGAGAGCTTTCTGTCCCTCCATAGACAGCTATGCAACTACCACTTTGACGCTTCAAAAAGTTCATAAAGATATCATAAAACTAATCCATATGAATCATTGGTTTAGTCCAAAATTTTCTAAAGAGACTCGATCTCTTTATGATGAACAGATTGAATTTAGGCTTTTATTCACATATAAAAATTCATCAAGGCACACATCAGTCGTGGTAAACGGAAGCGCAAGCATGTTCGTTACCAATGAGGTTCATTCTCTTGTTACGCAGCACGTTTGAGCTTCTGCAAAAACCAATGAGCTTCATTCTCGTGTTACGCAACACGTTTGAGCTTCTGAAAGAACCAGTGATTGTTACGCAGCACATTTGAGCTTCTGCAAGAACCAATGAGGTTCATTCTCGTGTGTTACGCAGCACGTTTGAGCTTCCTCAAGAACCATTGAGGTTTGTTCTCGCACGTCAAGCAGGTTTGATTGAGCTTCTGTTTATGTTTTCTGATCAATGTTAATATGTGAATAAAAGCCTAAATTCAATCTGTTCATCATATAAAGCAATCGAGTCTCTTCAGAAAATGTGGACTAACACATTAGTAGCATCCCAGATCTTTTTAACCCCTTGGCTGCACTACCATTTGTATACCTTAATATCAGTGTATTGTCCTGAATTCAGGTTGCTAGAAGCAGATTCCAAATCCATGCGCTCAATGAGTGGATCTCGGAGGAATAGTGGCTCCTCTCTGGTGTCAAGCTCATCTGCATCCTCTAACCTGTCCCATCTGGAAGAAGACACTTGGATCCTGTGGGGACGCATCGTCAACGAGTGGGATGAGTGGAGACGAAAGAAGGACAAACTTCTGAAGGTGATTGATTGGTCCTTCTTTCATTAAGAATGTGAATGACCCACGTCATAGACGTTAGTTTCAAAGACTAAAGAATCTGAAACTTGTACCTCTCTCCGCAGGAGCTTATAAGGAAAGGCATTCCTCATCATTTCCGAGCAATCGTTTGGCAGTTGTTATGTAATGCCACTGACATGCCAGTGAAGAATCAGTACTCTGAACTCCTGAAGATGTCCTCGCCCTGTGAAAAACTCATACGCAGAGATATTGCCCGCACATATCCCGAACACGACTTCTTCAAAGGCCAGGACAGCTTGGGACAGGAAGTTCTGTTTAATGTTATGAAGGTGAGAAAGACGGAAAGGGGGATGAAAGAAGGAGAGAGCAGATCAGATGGAAGTGGAGACGTTGTAGAGCAATGAAAAAGAGCAAGAGGTGGTTTATTAAACAAATTTTAAAATGAACAAGAAGTAATTTTCACACTTATTACAACAACAACAACAAAAAAAATTAAAGGGGTAGTTCACCCAAAAATGAAGTGTCATAATTTACTGTCATTCCAAACCTGCACGACTTTCTTTCTTCTGTAGATAAAAAAAAATAAGAAATTTAGCAGAATGTTGACGCTGTTCTATTCAGTATAAAACCGTGGTGACCAGGGAATGTTAAGCTTCAAAAATTACAGAGCGCAACAAACAGATATTGTATGGCTTCACATTCACTTTTGTTAAGATACGATTTTCATGAAGATTTTGAGATATATGGAATAAAGAAAATCATAAGGGTTTTTCATAGTTTTTTCTTTTACTTTTTTAAACTATCGCTTTACCTTTGGTGTGTTTCTTTCTCACAGGCATATTCTCTGGTGGATCGTGAGGTTGGTTATTGTCAGGGCAGTGCCTTCATCGTAGGATTGCTTCTTATGCAGGTTTGCTTCTGTGTTTTGCTTATAATAATGAAGTAAAATAATGTAAAGAAATGTCTGTTATCCAAACTTTGCATGAATCAAATTCATTGTGTGTTTGCAGATGCCGGAGGAGGAGGCTTTCTGTGTGTTTGTCAGACTAATGCAGGAGTACAGGCTTAGAGAGTTGTTTAAACCCAGCATGGCTGAGCTGGGTCTGTGCATCTACCAGTTTGAACACTTGCTACAGGTAAGGAAGAATACTTTCCAGATTTCAGGCTAATGTATACATATAATATTGTGGGAGCATTATAGGAAAAAGACATATCAGACAAAAATGAACTGTTGTATTAGAGGGGTCACAAGGACACTGTACACTACAGTTCAAAAGTTTGGGGTCAAAAATGTTTTTCAAAGAAGTCACTTATGCTCACCTGAGATGCATTTATTTGATTAAAAATACAGCAAAAACAGTAATATTGTGAAATATTATTGGAATTTGAAATAAGTGTTTTATATTTGAATATATTTTAAAATGTAATTTATTCATGTGATGGGAAATCTGAATTTTCAGTTGCTCCAGTCTTCAGTATGATACGATATGATATATTCTAATATGCTGACGCGACCCATCAATGTTCAAAACAGTTCATTAATGTTTTTGTGGAAACCGTGATACATTTTTTCAGCTTTACTTAAATGTCTGAATGTCTTGATTGTCACCAATATATGGGCCAATATATGATTGGCTTAAAAGGGGAATGTGGTTTAAATCTTATTTATAGTTAACATTTTTCCAATGAGGTGATTTCAAATCTCTCTTATTATATAGTATACTGCATGCCGAGATGTCTGGAGTAATGCCATGTTTGTCCACAAGGAGGCAACAGATTTATAGTACATAAACAGTGTCAAGACTAAGAATCAATTCAGAAGTACGTTTATCTAATATCATTCACCAGACTTTTTTCTTGTATCTCTTCCATGTTTTCATGTCTGTGATCAGGAGCAGTTGCCAGAGCTGAACGTTCATTTCCGTTCTCAGAGTTTCCATACATCTATGTACGCCTCGTCTTGGTTCCTCACTCTCTTCCTCACCTTCCTGCCCCTGCCAATAGCTACACGTATCTTTGACATCTTTATGTATGAGGTATGGACACAAGACACTTTGTGTGTGTCCATGCATGTTACTGACTTGGCTGTGTGCTTTATGAACACAATGTTCCTGGAAGTTAGCAAAATCTGAAAAAGGTACTTCTAGGGACCTTCTTAAAAGGAAAAATGGTTGTTGTAGGATTGCATTGTGTCCTAATCAGACAAAATGTGCAAAGAAAATGCTTTAGTATACTATCTAAAATGCAAAGTTTTGTACGAGTGTTAAAGTCAATAATAAGGCAAGAGTAAAGTCAATGATAGACCAGCAAAATCATGTGCATGATATATTTGCATGTTTTCAGGCTTTTTAAAGGAGTGAATGCATCTAGGGGGTTGTAAAAACCTATTAGAGACATGAAAATATCAGAATGTGGATATTTGTTGTAGTTGTTAGTCTGTGATTGTTTGAATACTGTGGGATGTTTTTCAGGGTTTGGAGATCATATTCCGAGTTGGAATAGCGATATTGCAGTACAACCAGACAGACCTCATACAGCTAGACATGGAAGGAATGTCACAGGTTAGGAGAAAATCATCTCTGTTATGTACATCAATATGTTATACATGGACAGTACTTTAACTGATGTTCGTTTAATATTCTCACCACAGCACTTTCAGAAGGTGATTCCACATCAGTTTGATAGCTGCCCGGATAAACTTGTACTACGGGCCTATCAGGTCAAATACAATCCCAAAAGAATGAAAAAGTGAGTGATTTTAGAGTAAAAAGTAAATTGAGCTTCCACATTAAATATGATTATTATATAGTACATGATATTGAAATATTATTATGATGATAAAAACAAAGATTTGGTTCTTCTCTAGATTCGATTGTTGATTTTCATTCACAGATTAGAAAAAGAATACACCACCATTAAGAACAAAGAGATGGAGGAACAGATTGAAATTAAGGTTTGTAAACCTGAATTTGGTGCAACTTTGTGAATTACGTGTAGATTGCATTTGTATGCGCATGTTTTACCCAATGATATTTTACTAACTTAATTAAGAATTACATTTGATTGTACAATGAATGTATGACTTTACTTTTGTTTAATTCCCCATCTGGGTTTGAATTATAAATAAAATATCCATCATTATATATCCAAATATCCATAAAGAGTTCTCCATCATTTACTCATTAATAAGTGCTCCACTTGGAGCTTTGAATGTGAACGTGAATGATTGCTCCTAGTGAACATGATGAAACAATTATAATGTCAAACTGAATAAATGTGATAATGCTGTTACACATATTTAATTACTAGCATGTGTTAACTACAGTGTTATTGTTAAATAAAGCTATTCAACATATTTTTGGTCAAATAAAATATTAGATAAAAATGTTAACTATTTTATATCTATTTATTTTATGTTTAATCATTTGCTTTTTGAATAAAATACATCTTTAAAAATTCCTTTCATTTTAACAGAGACTACGTACAGAGAATAGACTACTGAAGCAGAGAATAGAGACACTGGAGAAAGTGAGATGGTTTCTATCTTCTAACTGATATGCATGAACCTAAAATAGCCCTGATTAGTTTGTGTTTGAGTAAACCGTGTAGATATCTTTATTATGTGAATCATGTAAACTTTTAGAGCATGTCTTTACAGAGGCTCAGCTGTATTGTCTCCTTTTTGATGGTACATTTTTAAAGTCGTATCTCTCTTATTTTTTCTCTGCTTTCCTCTGTTGAAATTTCTTCCCCACAATTTTCACCACAAACAAACTCATTTCGTTGTACTCACTTGTATACTTTTACAAACTTTCTCTACTTGTTTTTTCCTACGTAACTTTTTTTAAATGTTCCCTTTTCTTCTCTTCATGTGTGTCTGTCTATGTCTAACGTCTTTTTTCTTATCCTCTGTTTCCTTCCTTTTTTCCTGTTCTTTCTCTCCCTATTTCCAACCTTTTCTTTCCTCCCTCTGTATCCTTTCTTTCTTTTTTCTTCCTCATCTCTTGTGGTGTTGTAGGAGAGTGCTGCATTAGCAGACAGGTTGATTCAGGTACAGTACTGTCAAGCCTGCTGCACACTAATCGCTCCTTCCTTTCCTCCTCCCATTGCTCAATCACATGCTTCTTCTCTTCAGCCTTCCACAGTTCCTACTATAATGCACTCTTTTCCTGCCTCTGCACTGTCACATCCACACTATTCTGAGAATGGGCCTGTTGCATGAAAAATGGTTATTTGTTTTTCTGTGTTTCCCATCACTGCCTTGACAGCACATTTGTCTGTATGACTGGAATAATGTCCCAGAGGTGCTCCAAGTGAAGGTTAACCCTGACACTCTATATCGGCAGTGTAGCCTTGCATGTGGGATGTGGAAGCATAGGTGTGCATCAGGGCTCCGTATTAGGTCTGGTGGCATTTTTCATATTTTATCATGTAATTCAGTACATTTCAAAATTCAGTGGGATTCTTTTGATTCTTGAATTGATCAGATTTCTTCTTTGGTTTTATGACACAGAGGTATCATTGCATGTAGCCCCTCTCATTACCTTGACTGGAATGCCATACTTATCTCCCCTTAACCCTTAAGTAAAGAGACACATTTCTTCCCAAGAAGAGACTTACTCCATTTCTCTTCTCTCAGGGTCAGGTGACACGAGCCCAGGAGGCAGAGGAGAACTACGTTATTAAGCGTGAACTTGCTGTGGTTCGGCAGCAGTGTTATACAGCCAGTGAGAGTCTGGAAAAAGCTCAGGACACCATACGCGAACTTCAGCAACACAAGGTAACAGCAGATGCCTAGCTACAAGTTCAGTTACGGTTCTGAGCCTATTTTTGCTGCACTCAGCTGACCTCAGCAAGAACTATAGATAAAATGCTACAAAACCCTTTTTATTGATAGTCTTTTTAAAAATAGGCTTTTATGAAGCTACATAAAGTGACTGGAGTGAACTGCTCTCACATCATTTAAAAAAAAAAAGATGTCTGCCACTGCTTGTGGAACTTGCACAAAACATGACAGACACACCAAGAGCACTTTCTATTCAGCAATTCTAATTGAATATAGATGATTTAGGCAGTTTACATTAACCATTTTAGAATTTATGTCCATTAATGGAGTTACCCAATGCATAGCAACACAGCTCTGAAATGCTGTCTGTGTGAAAGCACTGCAGGCTTGTCAATCCAGTTATTCTTTCTCACTGCTTACACGTGCAGTGTGAAACAGACTTAACAATCACATCCACTGCCCGAAAACAACAAAAAGGTTTATTACTAAGTTTAGCTTTAGCCTTTTGAAGGTACCTACTATTTAATTAGAAAGATTCTCTCTTGTATACGGTGGCAGTGTGCGATCATGCTGTTTACCGGAAATCTGAACAAAGTCACATGCCATTTGAACAGGCTTTTAATATTTTGAAACCATCATTATGTTCGCTGTACACATGGCTGCAAGCTATTCTTAGTCAAAAGATCTACTTTCGCACAGCAGAATTACCCTGAACTGGGTCACTGATAGTTCAGAGATTATATCCTGGTAAGATTTATGAAAATGACTTATTATTATTATTACTAAGTTGACTGTTTGAACCCATTGTTACATTTTAAAAACATTCGTCATCCTCACAAATTAGAAGAATGGATGCTAAAGCATCGCTATCTAACGGGGGTTTTCGAATCTTTCTTTTTTTCATTTAAGTGTGAGTGAAAGGCATGTGTGAGAAGATGTCGGGGTGTGGTGTGTGTCATGTTGAGTGTGAGCCTGACATGTTTCGCACTCAGAGCAACACTCTCTGGTCATATGTATTTTCCTGTGTTACACTCAAAATTGACCACCATCCCATAGCATTGCTGATCTCAACAGAACTAGTTTACCGTGTGCATCTAACAGCTAATCTTGTTAACTTTTTTGACAGTCGTGTTTCTTGCAGCATCATTTATGAAATAAGGCAGTCTCTGGCTCTCTAGAACTCATAAAAACAATGAATATTCATATTTATCACCACCAAGGAGTTCTGGTGGTCTTGGATTACCTTCTGATGGTACATTTTTCACTGTTTAAACCAACATGAGTTTACACGTCTCTTAAATCTTCTTCTAAAAATTCTTACATTTCAGTGTAAACCATGTAATGTTGCAGTTGATAAAAGTTGCTGCCCAGTCGTTTTATTTACTCAACAAAACCATTTTTTCTTTAATTTGGCAAAAATCTGCATGCGCTCACCCTCAAAATTCTCACACATTTCTTATTTTAGACCACTTATTGAATTGTTTTACAGAGATATCAATTTCTTGATAGCTATAATAAAGAAAACACTACAGTTTAGATCTGACAGGGATTTAGTATGTTTAAGGGTGAGTTTTTATGTTGCTTATTCAACCTAAATCTGATGAATCTGGTTTCATTACCTGGGGCTCGCTGTGGTTGACATGAAATGTTATTCGTGGTCTACGTTTCACATCCATTTTTAGCACACACACACACACATATATACATGTTCACCTATATCGTTTAATTTTAAATTCCAAGTATCAGCGTTCAGTGAAATGTCATTAGTGGAGTCTGGATCACTGGCAGCACTAGTTTTCTCTTGTGAAAGGTTAATTTCCGCTGTGCTTTGCTGTCTGGAAAGGAAAGCATTTGGTTTTTTAGCTAAAAGTCCAGTCCTTCTACTAGTGCTTTACAAGTAAACCGAGGTAGAATGAGCGAGAGTTTATGCGATTGACACATCTGAGTAATACGGGTATGATGAAGTGACTGGAAGCCTAGAGGGAGGTAAGAAAAACAGAAGTAAAAGTCCGTGGGAACTAGTGTTCACACAAGTCTCCAGGGCAGGCCACAGCCCCCTCTGGTAGGCCACAGTATATGCAGACAGGACAAGGCAGAAGCACACTCACATCAACACTGCCACTACAGTGATCGATAATGCTACAAATTATCTAAAATTTCCAGAAGCATATCTGTTGCTCTGAGTAAACATTTACAGAATGACTGTTTGTTTTTCATACATAACCTTACATTTCTTTGGAAATGCAAAAGAGGCTGAAATTGTTATTTTATGACATAATGGTCTAGAGGCCATGTGTTACCGTAAATGTAGGCACTAACACTTAGCCTCGATTGTCTTATCACTTTAATCGAATGGTAACAACAGTGATATTAGTAAAATATAACACCAGTGTTTTTTTTTATTATTGTAACAATTAGAATATAAATTCTTCCACCGAGCATATAGTTCACTTTTTCAGTATCCTTGGATTCAAAAGAATCCACGGATCCACGGATCATGTATTGGCCCACAAGACAGACATTTTGACATAGTTGTGTGTGTTTTTTTGGCCGTTCAAAAATTCATCGTCAAAGAGAACTGAACACATGCCATGTGAGAAGCAGCTTTCTGTGGGTGCGCTTAAGTACCACATTGAGTTCATTTTTGGAGCTTATTGTGCTTCATTTAACATCAAGCACATCCTGTGCTTTTTTATTCATGCACGTTTCTTAGTCGATCTAATGTGTCTATAAATTTAAGCAGGCTTGCGCAAATATATTTACATATGCACGATTTAGCAAAAGCTTTACATGCTATTGCCACGATATATATATCATCATATCGCCTAGCCCTATAAACTGCATTATATTAAAGTTTATTGCAAAATATTAAAATATATACAAATAAATACGTATTTTGATTACATCATTTGCAATGCTATATGGGAGCAGGAGGGCACTGCTCAGCTCTTTTTGCGTGGTTCTCGTTTCTGTTAACACTTTCTTCTGATTGATGGATCCAAGGAATATCTTTTTTCGGGAACACTCCCAAGGATGATCTCTTTTTTTTTTTTTTTTTTGATGTCAGAGCTGTCTTAAAAGGTTTATCTTTTTTTTTTTTTTGCATAAAATGATTGGGATTTTTACTTCCTGAACCCTACTGTTGTGCTGTTGTTTAAAGAAATGTTTTTTTTGTACAGTTAAGCTTAATTTTGTTGTGTTCAGAATCCTTATATCTGATATACTCAGCAACCATTATAACCTTCTCTGCACCCACCAGTGTTTCAATCCATTTTGTCTTTCTGTCTGTAGTATACAGAGGAGTTTGTGAGTGGGCTGCAAACTCAGTTGGAACAGTCCCGTCTACAGGAAGCAGAACTACTCGGTGCTCTGAAAGAAATGCAGGACAAAGTGCTCGATCTGGAGAAGGTGTGTGCATGTGTGTCTTGACTTTTTAGTCAGAATTTTCAAGTATGAATTGGAAAGATGCTTCTGCACCAGTGGTGATGATTAGATCATCAGTGGCGATGATACGGCTGATATGACTTGTGCGCACACAAATGATAAGTGAAATTATTTTGAATTGCATGAAAACATATACTGCTTTTTAGTACTAAATGGTGCTGATGTATAATACTTAATGGTATATTGTCTGCATATTGTAGAGGAACAGCTCTCTGCCTGATGAGATTAATGTAGCTCAGCTGCAGGAGGAGCTGAAGCTGGTGAAACTGAGAGAGCAGGAGACCCTACGTTCCTTCAGAGAGATGCAAGAGGCCGTTACTGATCTCAACCACTGCTGGCAGGTGCAGAATCTACACAACCCTACTGAACTCTACACAACTTTACTGACCTTTACACAATTAAACTCTGTCCAAATCCTCTGAACTCTACAGAATTCAGATTTGTTTTTGTTTTGCACTGCATTGTCATTGTCATTTTCATTTGTTGATTGATTTGACATTCATAAAAAAGTATGAATTTCTGTTAATCAAGAATGGACTAATACAATTCTTCCCCATTCTCCCCCATTCCATTACTTTATTGGTTCTTCTACGGGTCTTCAAATCTAATTCTTTGCAAACCTTTTTGTTTTATTTCATTTTTTTATGACAGAATCATACGTCTCGTGGAGGAGGAGGAGGAGGCCATTGGAAAGAGTCTCCTAAGAAGAATGCGTTGAATGAGCTGCAGGATAAACTGATGAGTTTGAGACTGCGAGAGGCTCAGGGTCAGGCTGAACTCAAAGAGGTCAAACTTAAAAACCTGCAGCTGGAGAGCCAGGTTAGAACTGCAATGTCTGTCTGTATCAGTGTTATTTTAGTATAATGTATTTTTATATTTTTTTGTTAATATATGAATTATAAATATATATATATATATATATATATATATATATATATATATATATATATATACATACATACACACACACACACACACACACACACACACACACACACACACACATATATATATATGTACAGTGAGGAAAATAAGTATTTGAACACCCTGCTATTTTGCAAGTTCTCCCACTTGGAAATCATGGAGGGGTCTGAAATTGTCATCGTAGGTGCATGTCCACTGTGAGAGACATGATCTAAAAAAAAAAATCCAGAAATCACAATATATGATTTTTTAACTATTTATTTGTATGATACAGCTGCAAATAAGTATTTGAACACCTGTCTATCAGCTAGAATTCTGACCCTCAAAGACCTGTTAGTCTGCCTTTAAAATGTCCACCTCCACTCCATTTATTATCCTAAATTAGATGCACCTGTTTGAGGTCGTTAGCTGCATAAAGACACCTGTCCACCCCATACAATCAGTAAGAATCCAACTACTAACATGGCCAAGACCAAAGAGCTGTCCAAAGACACTAGAGACAAAATTGTACACCTCCACAAGGCTGGAAAGGGCTACGGGGAAATTGCCAAGCAGCTTGGTGAAAAAAGGTCCACTGTTGGAGCAATCATTAGAAAATGGAAGAAGCTAAACATGACTGTCAATCTCCCTCGGACTGGGGCTCCATGCAAGATCTCACCTCGTGGGGTCTCAATGATCCTAAGAAAGGTGAGAAATCAGCCCAGAACTACACGGGAGGAGCTGGTCAATGACCTGAAAAGAGCTGGGACCACCGTTTCCAAGGTTACTGTTGGTAATACACTAAGATGTCATGGTTTGAAATCATGGATGGCACGGAAGGTTCCCCTGCTTAAACCAGCACATGTCAAGGCCCGTCTTAAGTTTGCCAATGACCATTTGGATGATCCAGAGGAGTCATGGGAGAAAGTCATGTGGTCAGATGAGACCAAAATAGAACTTTTTGGTCATAATTCCACTAAACGTGTTTGGAGGAAGAAGAATGATGAGTACCATCCCAAGAACACCATCCCTACTGTGAAGCATGGGGGTGGTAGCATCATGCTTTGGGGGTGTTTTTCTGCACATGGGACAGGGCGACTGCACTGTATTAAGGAGAGGATGACCGGGGCCATGTATTGCAAGATTTTGGGGAACAACCTCCTTCCCTCAGTTAGAGCATTGAAGATGGGTTGAGGCTGGGTCTTCCAACATGACAATGACCCGAAGCACACAGCCAGGATAACCAAGGAGTGGCTCTGTCAGAAGCATATCAAGGTTCTGGCGTGGCCTAGCCAGTCTCCAGACCTAAACCCAATAGAGAATCTTTGGAGGGAGCTCAAACTCTGTGTTTCTCAGCGACAGCCCAGAAACCTGACTGATCTAGAGAAGATCTGTGTGGAGGAGTGGGCCAAAATCCCTCCTGCAGTGTGTGCAAACCTGGTGAAAAACTACAGGAAACGTTTGACCTCTGTAATTGCAAACAAAGGCTACTGTACCAAATATTAACATTGATTTTCTCAGGTGTTCAAATACTTATTTGCAGCTGTATCATACAAATAAATAGTTAAAAAATCATACATTGTGATTTCTGGATTTTTTTTTTTAGATTATGTCTCTCACAGTGGACATGCACCTACGATGACAATTTGAGACCCCTCCATGATTTCTAAGTGGGAGAACTTGCAAAATAGCAGGGTGTTCAAATACTTATTTTCCTCACTGTATATATATATATATATATATATATATATATATATATATATATATATATATATATACATATGTTACCGGCAAAGTGTGTAATCCGGCATTCTATAGAATGCCTAAGTAATGTATAGAAATAGGTAATGTATTTTTTGCAAAAAACATCAGGAATTCTATACATTGCCTAGGCATTCTATACAATACCGGGATTTCACACTTTGCCGGTAACATATATATATATACTGTTGGATTACTGCATTTGGGTTAGTTGGGTTACTGCATTTGCCTCTTAAAGAAACCCACATAGGTCTATGGACTACAGGACCTGCTCTATCTTTATACACAACTACTACTTACATACACAGTTAGTGAATTTATACATTGGTGGTCAGCACCAATTAACACATACACACACATAATGGCCATTACACAAAATAAACAAATATGAAAACATCCAATATACCCATAGAAAAAAACAACACCTTGCCTTTTCTCCTGGTCTCCATAGAACCAGATCAACTGTAAACTAGTTGGCAGACATGAGCAAGAGAGCGCCAGTCTGCAGGAGAGACTGCAGAATGCTCTTTCTCACAACAAAACACTACAAAGCCAGCTCAACGAAATGAAGAGAAAGCAGGCCGAGTTTGACTGCAAGGTACAGCGCATTCACAGTCATACAATTCAGAATTGACAGATTCAGTGAGATAAACAGTAAATGGGATGCACAATAAATCTGTGCCACATTGGTTATTTCCTAGCATGAGACATTTTTTAGATTACCTTCATCATCTAACGCTCACTTAAAGTAAATCTTTAAAAACACTCTTAAGTGTCAAAATAAATAAGTATCATGCTGTAGTTTATCTTGCTGCAATGACTATATTCACTTGTAGCATTTACAATGATTAATCTTAGTTTTTAATGTTTTATTATTTATTTGTTTAGATAATAGTATATAATTTTAATATATGCCATTTATCCGTCATCAGCCATAACATAAAACAATTATCCCCTTATCAGTATTAGCCAGAATTTTAATATCAGTGCATCCCTAGCAAATAGACATAGCTAGACTACAACCAAAATTACATTTATAGATTAATGCATTAATTAGAATGTAGAATTTTATGTGTATAATGTAGAAATAATTTAGCTTTCTTACCGTTTAGAGCAAAGAAGAGGTGATGGCAGTGCGTCTAAGAGAAGCTGACAGCATGGCCGCTATGGCTGAACTCCGGCAAAAGATAGCCGACCTAGAAATACAGGTGAGAAATGCAGGCCTACATATGTGCAATAACTGTGTCTACTTGACTATTTAACAGAAGTTGTATTTCTCTTCTGTAAAACAGCTATGCCACTTGGCATAATGCACAATTTTTTGTTGAATTTTGAGGAAATATTAGCAATAAGTTAACAATGTTGTGTACATCTCATTAAATAGTTTAATGCAAATATCAGGATTACATTGGCTATTGCTCTATAGATAAAGCTCTCTCAATATTGATAACTATCGGTTGACCACTAAGTGTGTAAGTGTGTAAGTGTGTAAGTGTGTGTGTGTGTGTGTGTGTGTGTGTGTGTGTGTGTGTGTGTGTGTGTGTGTGTGTGTGTGTGTGTGTGTGTGTGTGTGTGTGTTAGAGATGCGCGGTTGGTGGTTACAGCCGCGGACTCCGCGGATAAACTGCGGATCGGGCGGATGACGTGACGAAAAATAATATTTTAATTAAATTCGGGCGGGTGGTGGGCGGTTGAACTAATCAAATGAAAAATATATGTATACATACAATCAGCGGATGGCGGGCGGGTGCGGTTTTGAAAATTGGTCAAAAACGTTGGTGCGGATGGATGGCGGACAGATGATGAGTTTTGTGATGCGGTTGCGGATGAAATAATAGCCCATCTGCGCATCTCTAGTGTGTGTGTGTGTGTGTGTGTGTGTGTGTGTGTGTGTGTGTGTGTGTGTGTGTGTGTGTTACATATGGTCTGTTTTCTGTGTGTATATATTGGTATATACAGAGTATAATCAAGTGTAAATGTGTGTGTATGTATTGCCTACAGAAAGAGGAAGGACTGATCCAAGGCCAGCTGAATCACTCAGACTCCAAACAGTATATAACTCAACTGAGGCAGCAGATCGCTGAACTTAAGAACGAGGTGAGATTTTCACGAACAAACACACCCATACATGCACTAGTATGCAAGTTCAGCTGCTATCTGTAACGGTCTTTGCACTTGCATCGTAATCTGTGATCAGAAAAAATGTCCGTAACATTTACAACCCACATTATTGTAGCTAAAAAAGCACTTACTGTCCCATGATCCCTACTACACAAACCTGGTTTCTCAAATTTTCATTTATTCCTATTAGTATGGCTCTTTTATATGTTTTATAGTCTGCACTTTGCCACCATTTTTCTTAGTACACTCTATGAGTGGTTACATTTCTACCTCATTTTAGAGTGGTATTGTAGTGCTTTTCTTGGCATTTGGGAGCCTCCCTAACCACAATAAAAACCACTCGAAAATCTTTTTCCCCATTCCCCCATATGCCCTCACACACACAGGCGGCTTTGATGGTTTGATACTGTGGTGCTTTACCCACGCACCCTGTCACAACCCGGTCTCACGCACTTCATGTGATGATCTTGCTCATTTGTAGAAAAACCTTTCGTGACAGGGGGGTGTGAGAGTGTGTTGACATTCTGTTTCTCTTGAATGTATTTCCCTCCCTTTCACCTCTCTGTTCACGTATCAGAGTCTTTCATCTCTCGTTTTTATCCATCTTTTCGTTTTTTGATTTCGTCATCGCCACTCACGTTTCCTCTCGCTCGATAGCTTTGCTTGTGTCAGTGTTTACATACAAATTTGAAGTGATTATGCTCCAGTTTCATGGTTACTGTAATCACTGAGTTGAGATGCATTGTGGGCGCTTTCAAAGGACGGTTTTACATCAGCGTTTTACATGTGCTCATATTCAGCCATGAAATCAGGTCACCATATGTTCTGTAGTGCCAAAGATTTAGAATCATTTTTGATCAAAACAAATCAACTTGAAGAAACCCCACAGTCTTATATAACACAAGATGATTGCGAATTTCAGAGCAATTTTTTTTTGTACTTTAACAGTATAAAATAACTGGTAAATATTATAATTGGGGGTTTCGATACTGTCAAATGAATCTGTACTAACTAGCTAATTTATCCTTTACCTTTACCATAAAAAACGTTTCTATTATATATTGTGTATTTATTAGTGCCGATTCAAATTTTACATGAAATGCCAAAGAATTCAAATTATTTGCAATTAATCGCACATCACTATTTAGACATTCATTCAAAAGACATTCACTCAAAAACATTCATTCATTTCATTTATGGTGGCCGACAAATCCATTGAATAGACATCGCAAAAGGTGGCTTTAGGTAGCAATATATATCAATGCATTGTTTTATTACATAAACCAGTCACTAGCCTGCAGTTCACAACCATCTATTTCTATTAAATTTGTCTGGTGTCAAGGCTGTATGTGTATATATATATATATATATATATATATATATATATATATATATATATATATATATATATATATATATATATATATATACATATACATATATATATATACATATACATATACATTTTTTTTTTTTTTTTTTTTTTGCCTTTCGAGATTAAAAAAAAATCTCGGTGATGTCCTAATTCGGAAGTGCTGTGCACTGACTTTTGCTCTGTGGTTTTGGCTGAAACGAGATCAACCAGACAGAGGAAGTGAGAGGTGGGGCTTGTGTAGATGATTGTCTCAGGAAGCTTTTCCATTGGTTAACCACAGCCCCTCCCACTCCCACACTCACAAATTGCTAAAGAACTTATTGGGAAACCCATGACGTTTCAGATCTGAGATTTTAGCAGAATACCTGTTTAAGTCTCTCACGAATGTTAGGACAGACACACACATACACACGCAATCACACTCACTTAGGCTCACTGACTCAGAAGGGAAGATCTGAAATGAGAGCGAAAAATTGTGGTCCATTTCTGTCACGCAAGAAAATCCACTCACTACGTGATTCACACACATCCAGAGTCGCATATTCACCAAGGGCACATGTAGATTTAAGCATACAAATGGTACAACAAACGTTACATATCAAAACAAACATGCAAAAAGTCTTGAAGATCGATATGGAGCCAAATTAAAGTAAATAAATAGATTAAAAAAGTACATTTAGATATACTAATAGGTTAAAAAAATAAGGTAAATAGATAAAACCACTAAATTCCAATTAAAATTAAACACATACATCTTGTAGTGCTTTTCGTGCAAAAAATGTATTATATCATTTATGAATTATGTAACATTTCAGTAAAAAGCCTCAATCAATTTGGTAACACTTTATTTTAAGGCAAGTTACAGGTTACATGTACTTGCTATAGTAATAACAGTAAATTATGCATAATTACAAGTAACTCACCCTAACTTTAACCCTATAGTAAGTACATGTAGTTAATTAATATTACTCAGTACTTATTTGTGTAATTACACAGTAACAACATCTTCGAATAAATCGGGACCATCAATTAAAACCAAACCACAGGGTGTTTTACAGAGAAGTCTCAGTGACAAACTGATCTTAATCACGTAGCTTGTGTATACTTTGCTCTAACACCTGATAAGCACAACTTAAATTCTCTATCAGCACACATTGAAGACCACTACTTGTTGCTATGGAAACATACCAACTTGTTGAAAAAAAAATTGCGGTAAATGTGGTGTGGTGTGCCTTTTAATGTCAATGTTTTTATTTTACAGATAATTAAAGAAATTTCTGTTTGATTCTCAGAAAATAAATCTATTATGATGTTTCAGATTTAACCCTTTTTTAACAGGTCAAAAGTGAGTCAAAGATTTATTGTCTATTTTAGCTAATGTTGTTATTTTTTATGGTTATGAATAAATCGCATCATTTTCATAGTGTATGTTGTTTTTTGGATGCTTACCAGGCCTTTTAATTAGTCTATAGTTTTATGAATGTTTGTTTTAGTTTTAGATATTTTAGCACATCAAGTTAAACTAGATGAAAATGAGAAATGTGAAATAAAATACGTTTTTTTATATTTTATTTAATTTCAGTTAAAGGGTTCAATTCTGTCATTAATTACTCACCCTCATGTCATTCCAAATCCGTAAGACCTTCGTTCATCTTCAGAACAAATATGAAGATATTTTTAATGAAATCCGAGAGGTTTCTGAACCACCCATGTGCAGCAACGTCATTTCAACTTTTAAGGCCCAAAAAGGTTATAAAGGCATTGTTAAAATAGTCCATGTGACTACAGTGGTTCAACCTTATTCTTAGGCCGTGTGTCCACCAAAGCGTTTTTAGCCAGCTGAAAAGGCTAGACGCTCTGCTGAAAACGCCTGGCTGTGGGCGCTTGAGAGCGTTTTGGCAGCGCAGTGTTTTTTCAGTTGAGACGCTTCGTTGCTATGATACAGAATATCCGCAGCACAGTTTACTTGTAACTGAGTTCGCAGATAATTTGTTTCATACTAAAAATGTATTTTTCATTCATTTTGTTTGGTTAGCTCTGCTGGTTGATGTCGTTGTACAGAAAGAATGTTGTGACAGTTGGTCGGTGTGGTTTTAGTCCCGCCCCTCCTCCACTGTGATTGGTCGGTTGGGTAAAAAGTGACTGTGATGAGCGCAGCGTTTTACCCAAAGTTGAACATTCTTCAACTCTCGGCGACCTGTAAAAAACGCCGAACGCTCAGCGCTTCAGCGTGAAAAAGACGTTCAGCGCCTCGTTACGCTCATGGCGTTTAAAAAAACGTGGAAAAACGCTTTGGTGGACACACGGCCTTATGAAGTGACGAGAATACTTTTTGTGCGCAAAAAACAAAGAAAAATAATGACTTTATTCAACAATCTCTTCTTTTCTACGTCATTCTCATACGCTGTTGATGTAGTGTAACAGTGCAGTGCTTCCTGGTTCTACGTCAAAACGCCGCCTCACTATTGGCCAGCTTCTGCGTCAGCATCACACGCATGTGTCATGGTGCTCACAGCGTCGGCCAATAGTAATGCGCCGTTCTAACGTAGAACCCGGAAGCTTTACACTACATCAACAGCGTAGGAGAATGACGTAGAAGAGAAGAGATTGTTGATTATTTTTATTATTAAGTCATTATTTTGGGGGGTTTTGCGCACAAAAAGTATTCTCAACGCTTTATAACTTTACATTTGAACCACTGTAGTCACACGGACTATTTTAAAGATGTCTTTACTACCTTTCTGGGCCTTGAAAGTTGCAATGATGTTGCTGCATATGGGTGGTTCAGAAACCTCTCGGATTTCATCAAAAATATCTTCATTTGTGTTCCAAAGATAAACAAAGTTCTTACGGGTTTGGAACAACAGGGTGAGTAATTAATGACAGAATTTTCATATGATTTTAGTTTTTTCGTTTTACTCAACTATAATAACCCTGGCTAGACGGGCACCAATACAGCATAAACTACCTTGAAAACAGGTCTTTTCTGCAGGGCTGTGCATTTGTTGGAATACAGAACTTGTCAACTTACCCTTCTCTTGAACATTTTAGATCAGGCAGCTGCGTGGACAGTGCTCCAAGTTCCAGAATACCAGTGGTGGTGCTTATCAGGACCTATGTTTGGAAAGCCCAGCGTCTGCAGAAGGCGATTACCTCAGTTCAGACGAGGACCTTCTTCAGAGCCACCTGCCTGTGACCGCCCTGTATCCGCATCACTCGTCACCTCGTCTGGACAGTCAAGGCAGCACGGACAGCGATGGAGAGGAAAGGAACCCCATTCAAAACCCCTGCCAAGACCCTCTGCCTAACCAGCAGCAGCTTTACCCGGGCATGGTGTGTGCCGAAGGACTCGAGAACTGAGATTCCTTGAAATTGTGGGACAAGGAGAACTGAAAACTTTAGAAAAAGACATAATAAGACTGCACAAAATGCACACACATATAGCGTGAGAGAGAGATTATGTACATTCACCCAAAAGCTGTCAGAGGTAGGGCAGGAAACTGATGCATAGCGCAACACTCTCATAGTATATGTTTCCCTCACTCTAGCTGTGTCCGAAATCTGAAAAAACGCCGCCTTTACTGGCAGTATACGAACGTATGATGGCACCAAGGCATATCCCGATCCAACGTTTGCCTTCCATCTGTTCGACTTATAATGTTACCACAAACCTGTGCATTCAGTTTGGCGGTTCGTGCTGAAATGACATCTGATAAAGAGATAAGAAACACAAGATTCTTTTTCATGTTTTTGAAAACTTGAGATTACATTTTATACAGAAATTGCATTGTATTCACAAAAGTATTTCTTTGGTTTATGTCTAAACTTCACTTGAATTTGTTCTAGATCATTAGACGTGACGTTTGGTGTCTTGGAAGCTGGCCTGAAACTAGTTTCCTAAGGCGGTACATTCATACAACCACATGGCAGCTTCCTTCGGTTTCGGACACAGCCTCTGTCTCTCTCTCTCTTATTCTTTCTCTTTGCCTTACTCTCTCTTTTACTGTCTTTTTGTTAGTGTGTCTGTTGCGCTACATGTAATTCTTAAACGTATTGTATTCATAGGACTGAATTCTCTCAGAGTGCTAGAAAGTTCGGTCATTTTCACCGTTTTCTCCTATCAAAGACAAACAGTGTGGCTTTGAAACTACCTCTAAGGGTGCTGTCACGATTGCCTGGTACGAACCCGAGTTCGATCGCTCCCCCCTCGTCACGACGCAGGAG
Source organism: Abramis brama (assembly GCF_963993115.1). Taxonomy (NCBI): domain Eukaryota; kingdom Metazoa; phylum Chordata; class Actinopteri; order Cypriniformes; family Leuciscidae; genus Abramis; species Abramis brama. The sequence goes on along the minus strand of NC_139964.1, from coordinate 32,700,825 downwards.
AAGGCGGTAAAACACATAGCGTTGCTCAACTTAATTTTATATTATGGTTTTTGAACCTTTGGTTTTGTTTTCCAAGCATCAGCACATAATGGCACTTGCGTCTATCTGCCGCGTATGTACTGCAAATGTTCTAAAGAGCGCGGGAGTCCATTTCTGCTGAAGGCAAGCAGAATTGAGATAAGCATTCTCTCTGTTTGCAGTGCGTCAGTCACACTTGTCAGGAAATTGAGTGAGAACACACACAAACACAATTCACTTTTCACAAGAATAGTGCACTATTCTTTGCCGTTTTGTAGTATTAAAAGTGTGAGTAGTGTGTTCACACTGAAAATTCCTAAAAGAAAAAGTACACTTTAAATACTCGGATGATGCACTTAATTAACTCAAAAAATGAAGTGTGGAATGTTGGACACTTCATCCACTCATCTTTGACAGCTTTAATTAAGTAGTGGAGGGGGAGGGGCTTTCAGACCGATGTTGAATGACAAAGTAACCTTATAAAATTCATACACTGTTGAGTTCATAGTGCATAAGTACATAGTGTGTACGTGCATAGTGTAGGGTTGGGTATCTTTTGAATTTTAACGATTCCGATTCTGTTTATTAATTCTGATTCTTATCGATTCCTAATTTCGATTCCAAACTTGGATATCATTCACATTTCTTTTGTCTTAATGCAAAACATTAACAAATGCAAAACATGCAAATATTTTGACATATTTTTACTATTCAGTATGAGAGGCGGCTTTCTGTGCACACTTTTTGGATGTGTGCGCAGCACATAAAAAAGTGCACGAATCTTCTTGCGCTTGAATGGTTTAAAATCACTCAATTTTATTACTTAAGTATTAAGTTAGGATTAAGTAAGTACCTTAAGTAAGGATTTTTGATTCCCAACCCTAGCATTGTGTATAGTGCATCATTTGGGACGCAACTACGGATTTATAGAATCAAATGTCAGCAGCGAACCGTACCCCAGACCTCCCTGTTTTAGGCGGACTTGGGTACGTTTCGTGGATGCGCTCCCGAGTTCAGAAAACAACGTTCACATCATCCAAACTCTTACGTCAATCGAACCCGGGTGCGCACAAAAAGTGCTAGTGTGAAAGTACCCTAATTTAACCAGACGCTCCCTTTGAGCATACCAAATTCACCAATACAACAGCCATCTGGCTTGAAATGAGGTGGCAGAGGAGAGAAAAATTAAGGAGGAGTTTGGATTGGCAACATCCTATCAAATCTTTGGCTTTGGAAATCCTAGGACTGTCACGCCCAGTTGGTGCCTAATGTAGGGACCATCTCTCTCTTTGTCTACTGTTTCTTTAGAGGCTTGCAGCAGAAATGGTGCTGGACGTTCTTCATTTTTCTGTATTGTTCTTCTGAAGAGGATGTTCACCTCTTATGTTTTTCTCAAACGCAACAGACACTACAATCACTTTAATGAGAGGTAAAGGCTGAAGGAGAATAAGAATGAACAAAGTCGTATTATATAATATAATAGGGATGTTAATAGTTACATACATAGATGAATATTACCGTAGCTCATCCATGTATTTGTGTTTTATACAAAAACAAAGAAAGGTGATCAAAATTTTGGATGGAAAAAAAAAAACCATTCCAAAAGAAAACTATTGTGTGTCAACATTGCCAAATGTTTATTTTTTATGTTATTTATGTTTATTTCTTGTTTTTTTAATAATGTACATGTACTTCATGCATACAGAGGCCAAAATATTTAATATTTAATTCATACTATTCTTCTGTGCCAATCCTGAAAAACAGCTTGAGGCTGAAACTACAGGGTCTCCAGTAAAGAGATTAGTTTAAAAAAAGGTAAAGAAATGCAAAACAACTGCTGCTATGATATTTCTAGTTATTTTATTATTATTATTTTTAAATATGTTCACAAGTAGAGTAGATCTTTATGTCCAAGATATACTGTGAACTTATTATTGACTTGATGCTCATCGGCAATGAGTTGCCTAGACTTGTATTCGAACTTGATTTGCATTTCACAAATCTGCGTTTAACCACCAGTTACAGTCAGTTACTGATCCTGACTTTTAACGGTTAACGTGAGATTTTGAGTTTGCGCTGATTCTAAAGCAACTTCCTGAAGTGTTTGTGATGACTTGCTCATGGTTGTGTTATTGAAGCAAGTCTTTTTGACTTGTAGAGCTACTGCTTGCTTGCATTTGATTGAACTACAGAAGGTTTACAAACAAACGTAACTACTAAACTAAATGACAGTTGATACGAAATAATGTGAGATTTTGTATATATGCGTATATTGATAACAATTTTCTTCCTTTTAAGCAAGTTTGGTCACTTACCCACTATTTCTTAACCTGTCTAAGACTTCCATCTGTCTCGGCACTGTCTACGATGTCGTGCTTGTCTGACCACACTTGGTGCATCAGTGTCATTGCCTGTCCCCACTACTGCCTCATTCTGCTAAAGCTCATCGATCGTTGCATTAATCAGACGTTTTAGGTGTTTACGTGACTTTCTGAGAGCAAAACACTTCCGTCCCTCTGCTCAGACGCGACATTTGCACCCTTTATTGACAAAAAACAGTGAGAAGCTGCTCTCAATGTCTCTGACATTGATGCATTACAAGACATCAAAAAAGGCATTTACAGTATGTGCTGAATCTGAATGGGAAGCCGTTTGGGAAGTGTGTTCATAAAGCATATCTACTTTTGAGTGGTCAGCTCTCAAGATAATCTGGGGTTGCTGTTTTAATCTGAGACACTTGTCTTTTATTTTCTCCAGAATTGTTTATGAATGGAATTGATTGTGTGGAGTGGCTATTTTTCCTTTCATCAAACCTGTTATAACCCTTTTACTTTTCAAAATATCTCATGGACATGTTATAGCTGAAAGAAACAGTGCAAATTATGCATTCAGACTTGTATTTTATTTCATTTTGCAGTACAAATTAAAACTAAACTTGACACCTCCAGCATCAACTACTAGGTTTTTACTCTGATTTAGCACATCCTTCCTGTTCCGCAATGACCTTTGTAACATCTAAAATCATCCACAAAACTGGTTTCAGAACTGTGTAACGTTTATAAACCGGTGTTCTTTACAAGAAAAGCAGCAAGTAAAGGAAGTTGCCGTGCACCTTTCATTCGCTGGTCTTCAAAGCGAAACCTCAGAGGGTCCCAGTAGATGAAGAACTTATTCACGCAGTCATTTTACCAACATTTGTTCTGGTTTGGGACTGTTGGATTTCAAACAGTCGAAGGAAACTGTCCTCACAACTTGATTACAACACACAACGGTTTTGTGGTGTGCGTTTTAGCTTCTGAAGAATATTTGCTAATAGGAAATCAGAAATGTCTGTTTTGAAATGAACTTGAGAGAATGAGTTTGGTAACCATTGTTGTTAATTGAGTCGATTTTGTTTTAAAGTCATTTTTACAGTATGGTCGAACACATTTCTGTCTCGCACTGAGCTCATTGGCTAAATTATTTTGTGATCAGCAGAAAAAAGGATGAATGAAAAATGTGATGGTGATGGTGATGTGGTATTATGAGTCAGTTTTCCCTGCATAAGGTCCTTCGCATATCACAGAAACACTATTCCAGTTGAATACTGTTATTTGCAGCATCTTTCGTGAGTTTTATCTCTCACCATTTTTGTTTTTTGCATGTTTTTAAGGTTGTCATGTCAACAATGTTCATAATGAAACTCCGATTTGTTTCCTAACTACAACAACACTGCATAAATGCACCCTTTTATGCATGCAAACCGCTGGTCAAAAGAACACTGTTCATGTATTGTTTAATGCCTCCTATATCAGGATATGTTTTAAATGGTAGTATACTAAATCATTCCAACGATGCCTGTTTCTTTTTGTCCTCCTCTTTTTAAGATGAGAAGAAAGTGTGGTGTACCCCGCCTTATTTATTTGTATTTATTTGATTTATTTTTGTATATTGCACATGTAATATCATCAGTGTTACAAGCATACAGAAAATGTGAATACTATGCATTGGATGTTTTCAAATGTTTCAAACACAGTGTGCATTAAAACAGCAACCCCAAAAGCAGAGGTCAAAACGTCATCACATTATGCTTTCAGGTGTAGCCATATTAAATAAATGGCCAGCGAGGGCATGAAGTCATAAAGCAGAGGCTGGTCTGACATCATCTCCTCTATAGTGCTCCAATAGCTGCCTTACCTCCTTTCACCAGTCTGTAAATGTCCAATCTTCTCCCTGTTACATCCTCTCTCTCCTACAATTTTACTGATGTGTTATTAAGAATGACAGTACTAAAGATTATATAAATGGCAATGTTATCAAATGATGATCCAGTGTTCTGTATTTGATGATAAATAAAATGTATTTAAAAAAAAGAAGAAAAAAAAGAATAAACATTTACATTCGCAAAGTGCACATTTTGGTATTGCGTAGGTATTATTTTAAATGTATGATGTTTATGAACTATTTCCTTATTTACTCATTATTTAGAGTGATCAATTTATTTATGTGGAAAACATTTTTAAAACTCATCTGGCTTAACTAATAAACCTAGTCTAACCAAACTAACCAAAAGAGTTTCTTCCTATTCTCCGCCCCATGGTGAAATGTCACATTGGTTGGCCTAAATGCATGAGGACCTAATGTCAGTTATCTATATGGTTTCAAGGCATGGGCTAAAAAAGCAAAGTCTTGTTGCACCTCGCACAACCACATTGTCCACGGTTCGTCAAGTGTTTCTACAGTCTCATCACTTTTCCCTCTCTTCCTCTCTTCTTCATCCATCTGCATGGGGGTCTGAATCTGTTTGCTGCCTTCCTAGCAGGGGCAAAAGCAAATTTGAGTTTGAATGATGTGTCATAATCACACCTTCACAACCATATCGCACTGTTAGGCCTATTTATGGTTTAGATTTGCAATGAATGACTATTGCAAGAATTTTTGCAACTCAAGAGTGATTTTTTATTAGTCACATCCATGCACCGCTGAACAAAATAAGTGCTTTTCAGATGTATGCAACAGAACGTGTTTTCTTTTCGATGAGACCAGACCACCCTGATTTATTTTGCTGGTAGTTTTCCTTCGCACTGCAGAAGTCAGTATCATTCGAGTTTGTAGAGCTCGAGGCAGAGCGCGCGGCGGAAACTGACGCGTCTGTGGTCGGCCGGTGCTGTGAACGCGCGTTACCTCGCGAAGTTTCAGTTTTGCTGCGCTTTAAGGAACGCGCACCTGTCCTCAGTGATTTATTACTGCTGGTGACAGAGACACATACGACGCCGTAGTTCGGCCTAATCTCTTTGAAATAAATAGGCTACAGTTAGATAAAAGATAGCCTACTGCATTTAATGTGCATGTTATTATAGAAACACCTCGAAAAGACTATTGGCTGGCTCTGGGCGCATCTACTGGTAAGTCCTGACAATTTATTTAAGATAAGTTTAAGTTTAAGATAAGTTCGTATGGCACTTATGGCAGTAAACTGGCGGATATTTTTGAAAATAGCAACATTTTTGATTTGAAATTAGCATGTTTTATGTTATGTTAGCCTATACAAAATCGTGTCATTACATTTTGATAATACCCCTAAAACCGCATGTCCACATTAATACTTTAAATAATTAAATTATAAATTAATCTTAAAAAATAAATAAATATATATATATATATATATATATATATATATATATATATATTTGAAACGATATACTACGGTTCCCTGGAAGGAAGGGGTTAATATATTAGGCTATGGGGTTTTGCAGATATTTATGTAAACATTTTTAAAATGTATAGGCTATGTAATATTAATATCTTCATCCTGAAGATTATTGTTAAACAAGGTTACAAAAGGTCTGTTGATGTTTAAAATTAATAATTTATAAAAGTAATCACAGATATATATATATATATATATATATATATATATATATATATATATATATATATATATATAATTTTTTTTTTTTTTCTTCCATTAGTACCAATAGCAGAAACACAAAATGGCTTCTACCATGGCTTTAATACATGTGTGATATGTTTAATCAACAGTAAGATGTCAGCAAAAGATTTTCTGTCTGTGGTGATTCAATAGATAAAAAATAACTTTTAAACCACTGCAGTCTTTATTCAGTCATTCATTGAAGTAATGGTTAGATTTGCTTTTTATTTTTCAAACTTTATACAATTTTTAAATATTTGTTTTAGGTTTTGGAGGCTGCTTTTGTCCCAGTACTCAAGAATCAGTGAGTATTTGTGTGTGTGTGTGTGTATTTATATTTTACCAACCTCATGATGTCAAAGGATATACAAACATAAGACCAAAGTGATTTATCATAACAATTATCATCATCGTTTAAATTCAACTTACAGTATGAGCATTTAATAAACTCTAAGGCAATACGATGAGGTAACATGCTCACATTCAATTCATGTATTAAATTTTACTTATTATGCTGTTAAATATATATTTTAGGTACACCAGATACAGCAATTAAGGAGTTTTTTTTTTAAATAATATCAACTCAATAACCATATACAACAATATAAAAAAAATATTAGAAAATTACCACAATATTTAAAATTAAATTATTATTTTAACATCATAAAATGAGTCGATGTAAAATAGCAGGTGCTACAGAAATTCCTGTTTTCATATTTGAATAGCGTTCCCCTTGGCTAAAGCTCAATGTAACATTTCTTAAAATTATTGTAAATAATGAGAAGTCTAGTGTTTCAACAGAAAAACGCTGTCATGTAGTTCTGGTTAGCAGTTGAGAGTCTGACTTGCAAGATGACAACAGATTTCCGTTTAGTATCCTGGGTTCGTGTTCCATTAGTTATTAATAAAAATGCTTTATCCTTTTATTTGGGAAATGCATTTTTGCCCTCATGAAGGCTGTTACTTGCAAAATATGCTGAATCAGAGCTGATCATGCAAAGCGATATAGGAAACATTATTTTACACTCAACGGAATCTGTGCTTTCCTCTATAGTGTGAAAAAAAGGACATTTGTTCAATCAATATTCAATCCTCATTTAAATCAATGTTATGGTGAGATTTAACATGTAATTAAAATGCATCATGTCCCTATATATTTTCCTCTCTCCATTTTTAGCCCTGCACGACAGTCTTCCCTGTCACATCTAGCTCTCTCTGTTCATCATGCCTCGTTCGTTTCTGGTGAAGAAGAGCAAGAAGGGAGGCTTTCGTTCTTCTCTTCCCATAGCTGACGTGCCCTATCTAGGCCTGGTGGGCTGGTCTGTCCCCGTAAAAGTCACTACACTGCCAGAGGAACCAGGCCAAGAGATACAACCATATTCTCCAATCATGCAGCAAAATAGCACACTCAAGAGTCCCGATAATGGTTGGAAAACAGGTATTGATCAACAAGATTTATTGAGGGGGTGAAGGGGATCCTTTTTTTTTTTTTTTTTGGCAAAAGCTTAAAAAAAACACATACCTCTGCTTTTGTAGCAAAGCCAATACAGCAATAAATGTGTGCTGATATAATCAGATCGTCTTGTGTGATTAATACTGGTTCTTCATTGGTTTCTGCAGATCCAGCAGGTTTCCGGTACGGCCCTCCTCCTTCTCCAGTGCCCTGGTTACCTGTCAACTCTAGAGACATAGCAGACATGCAAGCGCTCAACAGCATAGACCGTTCTCTGACGAGTCCTCGGAGGGATCTGGGCCCCAAACACTGCAGCTTATGTGGCAAGGTAGAACATTTTGCGTCAAAAGTAAATAATAATAATAGTAATCATAAGACAATGTTATGTTCTTATGTAACACAAATGAAACACTGAAGCAATTTGTGTTTCAAATCCACTGTGTGATCAGGGGTCACTTGATCAGCTCCTCCAGTCCATAAATAATACATGACAAAACATTTTCCTTGAGTAGTACTGCTATATTTTGGCCTCTCAAGACTTTCCAGTGACAGGGGAAAAAGCTTTTCACTTCCTGAGGCGTCTTTTAACAGGTCTGTTTTGAACTTTTCCATTAGGTTTACTCGTCTCTTGCTCGCCTGGAGTCTCACGTGTACAGATCGCATGGTAGTCATCATCATGGTCGCTCTCTGGTATTCCATGACAGCAAGGACCCAGGGATGGCATGCAGGGTAAAGGTACAAACATTAGTTTGCAAAGATTTTTTGTGTATTCACAATCAAAAGTTAAATGTCTCCCTCTGGTGCCGAGTACTGTAACTGCAGCCTTAGTTAGTAGTTGAGGGGGATTCTTGAACTTTATTTCTAAACATCTAAACATCGTAGTACGGAGCCCGGGAAGTCACCTGTAGGGGAAAAAAAAATAAAAATCCGTGGCGACGGTTTGGCAATCCGTCCGCTCAGTTTATAAACCGTACTCACGAATTCTCAAACTGTTCCCTCGGTTTAACAAATCGTGCCCACGGATTAATAAACCGTACCCACGAGTATCTAATCCGTGCTCTCAGATTTGTAAACCGTGCCTTCAGTTTTTGTAATCTGTACCCACAAATTCATAAACCGTACCCACGCTTTCGTAATCCGTTCCCACGGGTTTGTAAACTGTACTCACGGATTTGTGACTCGCCCTCATTTTAGAAGAACACGTTGTTAACGAATCTTATTGTATAGTGTTTTATTGAATATTAAGTGGAATACATCAAATTGACAAACATGGGTGGAATATACGATTTAATATGAATGACGTGCATCAAAATCTTTTGTTTATTTGTGATATAATCTTAGCACTTTATTATTATTTTCTAACCTGTATTATGACTGATATTCGACGAATTGCTTTGTTAATTTTTTTGTAAGTTTTGGACAAAATATGTAGCCTAAAATGTAATAATATGAATAATTATAATAATAATAATTATTATTATTATTATTTGAGTTAATAACTATAAATGAGTTCACTAGACAGTAATATGTTTATCATAAAATAATTTATGAATGCTTTATTTTTAAGCAAAAATTATGCAAAAAATGTAGGCCTATTTTATCCAAAACTGTAAAAGGTTAGGTTATAGCCTATAATAATAAAACATTGATAAATTATTTGATGACAAACATATTACTGTATTACTAAGTTAACTCGTTTATAGTTCAATTATAACTTAAATAATAATAATAATTATTATTATTATTATTATTACATTTTAGGCTATATATTTAAAATACGCTTTTGTCCAAAACTTACAAAAAAATGAACAAAGCAATTCGTCAAATATCAGTCATAATACAGGTTAGAAAATAATAATAAAGTGCTAAGATTATCACAAATGAACAAAATATTTTGATGCACGTCATTCATATTAAATCGTATATTCCACCCATACCCGCTACAATTGAGAATCACTGTAAGCATTCAGACGTATGTCAATTTGATGTATTCCATTAATATTCAATAAAACAATAAACAATAGGATTCGTTAACAACGTGTTCTTCTAAAATGAGGGCGAGTCACAAATCCGTGAGTACAGTTTACAAACCCGTGGGAACGGATTGCAAAAGCGTGGGTACGGTTTATGAATTTGTGGGTACAGATTGCAAAACTGAAGGCACGGTTTACAAATCTGAGAGCGCGGATTAGAAACTCGTGGGTACGGTTTATTAATCCGTGGGCACGATTTGTTAAACCGAGGGAACAGTTTGAGAATTCGTGAGTAGGCCTACGGTTTATAAACTGAGCGGACGGATTGCCAAACCGTCGCCACGGATTTTTTTTTTTTTTTTTCCTACAGGTGACTTCCCGGGCTCCGTAGTACGTAGTATGTAGTTTAGTAGGCCTATACCTTTTTGTTTCTGTACATGCGAGTACACAATAAGCAAATACTTTTCAGAATTAAGTTACTTAAATTATATATTATAGTTAGTTATTACATATATACACTACCAGTCGAAAGTTTGTAATAATTACGATTTTTAAAGTTATTTTTTTTAAGAAGTCTCTTATGCTCACCAAGGTTGAATTTATGTGAAGATTAAATACAGTAAAGCAGTAATATTGTAAAATATTATTACAATTTAAAAAACGGTTTTCTATTTTAATATATTTTAAAATTTACATTTATTATACATTTATTCCTCTGAAAACTGGAGTAATGATGCTGAAAATTCAGCTTTGTCCGGCATCACATGATCCTTGAGAACATTCCACTGTGTGTATATATATAATTCTATTCACTGATTTTTATGAAAAAGCAAACATTATATACATATATATAAAATTCTATTCACTGCTTAAGCAGTTATTTTTTATATTAAAAAAAAAAAAAAACATATATATATCGTTTGCTTAAGCAGTCATATCATTAAGTTATATTGTCTCAGTGCATGTAATGATTTGTTCAGTTTGCATTTCAGGAACGAACATTTGAGTGTAAGGAATGTGGGAAGGTGTTCAAACGCTCATCTACTCTGTCCACCCATCTCCTGATCCACTCGGATACACGGCCATATCCCTGCCAGTACTGTGGCAAGAGATTCCACCAGAAATCCGACATGAAGAAACACACCTTCATACACACCGGTGAGACAAGTTGAATTGAAACATTGTATAGAATGCGGATTGCAATGGTTTTCTAATGTTCTGACAATAGACAACTTTTGCATTTTCCCCATTTTAATCTATACAAATGTTTCTATTCCCAGTATATTGAGTGCATGTTTTGATTGCTCCACATTTTAAACTATGGTTTACTTTGTGTTTTGTTCAGGAGAGAAGCCCCATGTCTGTAAAGTGTGTGGTAAAGCCTTCAGTCAGAGCTCCAACCTGATCACACACAGCAGAAAACACTACAGACCCTTCAGCTGAACACACACACACGCACACATACTGTTTCCTTCAGGAGGACCCGCTACTGAACAACAACCTTTGTGAATGTACATATATTAGCTTTACAAAACACAAAAAGTATTATAAATTATCAAGTGCATATTTTCTTCTATATGTTAAAACCAAGTCATTTCTTAAGCCAGCGTTGAGTGAAAGTGACATCTTAGCTGCACACCAGTAATACAATGAATGTGAGGAAAAATAGTGCACAATTAAATGCAATGTTGATTCATATCCAGTGATATAGAAATTAGTCAAACAGCAATACAGCTGACGGCCACAGGTTAATTTGAGTCACTGCATAATGTGTTTAAGCTATTTGTTTCACAATGTATGTTATGTTGAACTTGTGTATAAATGCACTATCAGCAACAATTCAGTATTTTCACAGCTTTATCTTCTAAAATCTATCTATTTAGTTGTCATACAAGTAAAACTTAAGCATAACAAGAAAATGATAGTTTCAAAGCTTTATTGCTTTACATTTGTTAGTGAGACAAGTGTACATCTGTCAAACAAAAAGAACGATGGTTTACAAGTTGGGCTTTATCCAGCTCAAAAGTCTTCTGAGAACTTCACAGAGGGATCTGGAGAGATAAAGTGCTTTGGGTAAATGAAATGCAACCAGCAAAATGAACAAATGACTAAAACAGGAGAGCGGGAAAACTGAGCTTCTCGTCAAGAGCTCTAGAGACTTTATAGTAGACCTATTCATGGCCAGAGATATAAATTATAGCCATAAATGCATACAGGGGGAAGACAGTACAATGGCTGACACTCACCTGCAAAGCAGCCCTCGACACACAGATCATCTGAGGGCAGACAAACCTCCGTTGAACACATAAAATAAATCTGTGACGAGTCATAAAAGAAGAGGTTTTAAAAGTTGATTCAAATTTTCTATTCTTCTAAACGCTTTTATTGCTGCTCTATACCTCTTCGTCTGCCTGCAGGTTGGCATCTTCAGACAGGAACTGGAACGTAGTGATCGTGAATCGTCTAACATGATTGGTCAGGGCCTCTGCAGGTGTAGCAGGAGGCTTGTGGGTTGGGGTCTGGTCAAGAGCATTTGGGCACCTTAAAAAGGTATAGAATTAATCAGTTGCTGGACCAGATAGTTCAATAGATAGATGATTTTCTAAAAAAAAAAAAAAAAAAAAAAAAAAGGAAGACACATCTCTCTTGTACCCGTCATAAATAATGATCCAGGCTGATTTTGCAGAGCGCGGGTATGCCACACAGTAATGCACCAGCAGTATAGCTGTGGGGTCTGGAGGGTTAAGCAGACGCACTTCAAGGTAAAGGGGTTTCCCCAGCAGCATACGCAGGGGCTGGTGGTATTGTGGGTAAAAGCTGTTGTAGAGCTCATCTGAATGAAAAGAGGCTGCAGTTGATGCACAAACCACTTTTTTTGTTGCAAAAGTATTTCATGTGTGCATCAGTTTCCTTAACATAGAAACGGAATACACTGCCAGAAAATTATTTATAAGATGATTCAGCAAGGTTTTGTTGAGAACAAACCTTCTGCGATCCTGAGCTGAACTCCAAACACCCCCTGAGCTTTGATAGAAGGGCCGAGGGAGGGGCTTTTCACCAGGTAACCCACACTTACCACAGATCCGGGTAAATACCGACACTCAACCACTAGCCTGGGACGACAGGGAACATGAAGTCTCAGCATGTGGCTCAGTTCTTTGAGTACTGGTGGGATTATATTTTCACACGTACCTTACAGGCGAATCTCTAGTGATGGTGCCGTAATTTAGACTGATGGGCTGCACAGTATTCAGGATCTCGACCATGTAGATGACCGTTTTACCCACCTCCTACAGACATTGAGTTAGACTTGCATGGACACACACTCTCAGGGTGTGTTCACACTTAGCAGATTTGGTTGGATTAAACCAAACTCTTCTGCGATTGCTCTGGTAGTGTGGTTCGGTTCATTTGAATAAATGTGAACACTGCTATCCGAACCCTGATGCGCTCCAAATGACCTCTAGTGCAGTTCGACTGACATATGAACGCAACACGGACCAAAAACATCTAAACAAACCAAAAACAGGACGTTCACAAGATGCGACCCTAAAAAGAGAAACAGAATACCTGGTTGTTCTCATCATAGGAGGTACATTGCCCATTACAGTTCAGTACAGGCGTTGGAACCGTTGTCTTCTTGCAGCAGATCTTTCGTTTGTGTGCAACAGACGAATTCCTGCCGCTGTTTTGACTCCTTTACACATTTTATAAGCTCTTTGTGAGTTCTCAGCTGGTAAAAATATCACCACTTGTACACACATGCTGGGATAAATGTGCTTGTTTTGTTTCGGATGTTTGGTTAGTTCCGTCGCAAAATGAGTGGCATTTGAAAGCTTGTTTCCGCCACAGAATAAAACATTTTAAAAGATAATTGCTACTTTTTATCTCGCAAGTCTGACTTTATTTCTCAGAATTGCGAGATATAAAACTCGCAATTCTGACTCTCGCAATGGCGAGTTTATATCTTGCAATTCTGACATCTTTTCTTAGAATTGTGTGATATAAACTCGCAATTACGAGTTATAAGGTCCAATTCTATGGAAAAAAAGACTGACTTTTTTCTCAGAATTGCATGTTATGTATGTTATGATATATAAGTCGCAATTGCGAGTTATAAACTCAGAATTGTGAAATATAAGCTTGCAATTTTGACTTTTTTTTTCCTCAGAATTGCATGTTTATATCTCGCTATTCTGACTTTATTACATGCAATTGCGACTTTATATCGTGCAACTCTGACTTTATATATCCCAATTGCATGTTATAAAGTCAGAATAGCGAGATATAAACATGCAATTCTGAGAAGAAAAAAAAAGTCAAAATTGCGAGCTTATATTTCACAATTCTGAGTTTATAACTCGCAATTGCGACTTATATACAGTGAGGAAAATAAGTATTTGAACACCCTGCTATTTTGCAAGTTTGCCCACTTGGAAATCAATGAGGGGTCTGAAATTGTCATCGTAGGTGCATGTCCACTGTGAGAGACATAATCTAAAAAAGAAAAAACAAGAAATCACAATGTATGATTTTTTAACTATTTATTTGTATGATACAGCTGCAAATAAGTATTTGAACACCTGTCTATCAGCTAGAATTCTGACCCTCAAAGACCTGTTAGTCTGCCTTTAAAATGTCCACCTCCACTCCATTTATTATCCTAAATTAGATGCACCTGTTTGAGGTCGTTAGCTGCATAAAGACACCTGTCCACCCCATACAATCAGTAAGAATCCAACTACTAACATGGCCAAGACCAAAGAGCTGTCCAAAGACACTAGAGACAAAATTGTACACCTCCACAAGGCTGGCAAGGGCTACGGGGAAATTGCCAAGCAGCTTGGTGAAAAAAGGTCCACTGTTGGAGCAATCATTAGAAAATGGAAGAAGCTAAACATGACTGTCAATCTCCCTCGGACTGGGGCTCCATGCAAGATCTCACCTCGTGGGGTCTCAATGATCCTAAGAAAGGTGAGAAATCAACCCAGAACTACACGGGAGGAGCTGGTCAATGACCTGAAAAGAGCTGGGACCACCGTTTCCAAGGTTACTGTTGGTAATACACTAAGACGTCATGGTTTGAAATCATGCATGGCACGGAAGGTTCCCCTGCTTAAACCAGCACATGTCAAGGCCCGTCTTAAGTTTGCCAATGACCATTTGGATGATCCAGAGGAGTCATGGGAGAAAGTCATGTGGTCAGATGAGACCAAAATAGAACTTTTTGGTCATAATTCCACTAAACGTGTTTGGAGGAAGAAGAATGATGAGTACCATCCCAAGAACACCATCCCTACTGTGAAGCATGGGGGTGGTAGCATCATGCTTTGGGGGTGTTTTTCTGCACATGGGACAGGGCGGCTGCACTGTATTAAGGAGAGGATGACCGGGGCCATGTATTGCGAGATTTTGGGGAACAACCTCCTTCCCTCAGTTAGAGCATTGAAGATGGGTCGAGGCTGGGTCTTCCAACATGACAATGACCCGAAGCACACAGCCAGGATAACCAAGGAGTGGCTCTGTAAGAAGCATATCAAGGTTCTGGCGTGGCCTAGCCAGTCTCCAGACCTAAACCCAATAGAGAATCTTTGGAGGGAGCTCAAACTCTGTGTTTCTCAGCGACAGCCCAGAAACCTGACTGATCTAGAGAAGATCTGTGTGGAGGAGTGGGCCAAAATCCCTCCTGCAGTGTGTGCAAACCTGGTGAAAAACTACAGGAAACGTTTGACCTCTGTAATTGCAAACAAAGGCTACTGTACCAAATATTAACATTGATTTTCTCAGGTGTTCAAATACTTATTTGCAGCTGTATCATACAAATAAATAGTTAAAAAATCATACATTGTGATTTCTGGATTTTTTTTTTTAGATTATTTCTCTCACAGTGGACATGCACCTACGATGACAATTTCAGACCCCTCCATGATTTCCAAGTGGGAGAACTTGCAAAATAGCAGGGTGTTCAAATACTTATTTTCCTCACTGTATCACACAATACTGAGATAAGTCAGAATTGCAAGATGTAAAAAAAAATAAAAAAAATAAAGTCTTGTTTTTGTTTTGTATCTTTAGGTTCTGTGTTAAACATGACAGTGTGAACGCCAAGCGAACCAGGACTAAATGTATAATTTTCTGTTTTGTTCCGGATCAAAAGAGAATGAACTACAAGTGTGAACACACCCTCAGATACATACCTACTGCAACTAATCTACTCACATATCTGTGCACCCCACATTCATCCAGCGGGATCTTGAAGAGGGCCAGGTCAGCTGTAACTTTGTGGGGTGTGCAAGAGCTGTTGCCAGCCGTGACAAGGGTGGCTGGGGAAAAGGGCGGATCCGCGGCAGATGAGTGAACCGAGAAAACAAAATGTCGATCCATTGTGCATTCTGATTGGGATACACACAAAATTGCACAGGTGTTAAGTACCATGTTTCTCTTATGGAAAATGTTCCTGTTTGATTCTAAGAAATAATTAAGCTGTTTATCCAGCTCACCGTCCATGGGGTAATAACACGACTGGCTGTCTTCACAATAACAGCAGCCTCTGTCATGGCACTCTGATGATGATATAGCCACAGATCCACAGACCAGCCGCTGCTCAGGTGCGACATTACATGATTCTACACGACAAAAATGTGAAATTTAAAAATGTTTTTTTAGAAAGTCACAATGTTTGAATCCATTCATAAGCAGTGTTAGGGGTAATGCAGTACAAGTAGCACGAGTTACAGGGGTTGGCAACTTATTAAAAAACAAACAAGCAAGCCCAGCCCAGCCTAGTCTAGTGTAGGCAGACCTTCAGACTGAAGGCAGAAGGTCTGGAGTCCATGGCAGCTTTAAAGTGCCCCTATTATGCTATTTTAAAGTTTCTTAATTTTGCTTTGGAGGTCTCCTACAACAGGATTACATGCATCAAAGATGCAGAAACACTTTCATTTTCTCATAATATACATTGCACATCACCACATTGTTCAATGATTCTTAAACGACTCGTTGGATGATTCAGTCTTTCTAAATCCCTCCTTTCCGCGAGCTACTCTGCTCTGATTCAGCCATTGACGTTCAGCCATTGATTGCTGGGTGTGACGTCTGAGGCTGAGACTAACCCCAGTCCAGATGCATTACTTTTAAAAGTAACTTTCACCAACACTGTCGAGAAAGATTCATACTGTACCTTGACTGAAAGAAGCCTGACATGACAGCAAGGACTCAACTGTGCGCCCATTCGGTGTTCGATATTTTAATATAATTTGGTACTGTCCATCCTGATTAAAAGAAACAAATATTCATGAAGTCAAAGCCATACAATATGCATAACATTGAATGACATCACAGACCTTATGAGTCATGTGACATGAAGAGTAAGGCAGGAGGACGTTGATGGCACCATCTTTATCCCTTCTTACAGAATATCCACAATGACTTGGAGCCTCCAAAATAGGAGCAGCTTCTGTTTTGATCCCACTGGAAGCATCTATAAAAGAAAATGACAGATTTTAAAAAACTTTTTATATAAAAACATTTTTAAAATATTAAACAAATTTACATAAATCACTTGACCTCAAACAACCTATAAATGCCCCATTTTCATGGGAATTGATCAAACGCAGATGTTTTCGCCTGAACCGACCTCAAACTCACCTTGCACAGTGAGGCCAGATGTTGGTCCAGGTGGCAGTTTTACACTCATATGTTGGCTAGAACACGCCACCTGAAATTTAGGTGGTGGTTGAGCGGGTGTGTCTCCAACATGGTGACACTGAAGCTGTAAGGTACGAAATCGCAGTTGAGGGGAATACCAGAACCTGACATATAGAGAGATCACTGTAGGGGACTGAAGAGGTAAAAAGGAGAGGAAAAGAAAGGAGAAAGAGTGAAAAAGTGTCATATGATACCTGACAAACACAGGACAATGTGTAGAAAGTAACTGAACGACATTCCTAACTCAACCCTAAACAAATAATTAAAGAAAATCATTTAAAAATGTACATTAAAAATATATATTAAATAATAATATAATATGATATATATTTCATTATGCAGCATTGTTTTTGTTTGGAAAAGGGGTGAACCGTCTCATTACCAAGACCAGTTGCTTATTAACATTCTTCTAAGCATTCTACAAAAACAGGAAAATGTTTATGTATTAACCTATTAATTTATTCAACTTAAACAATTAAAAAAAAAAAAGGTTAAAAGGTAAAAAAAAAAAAAAAAAAACACTCTTTAATCATACCCATTGTGTCTGTAAACTATACAAACAACAATATATTGACTTCCAAAGTCACTTTTTGTAATTATTTGAGCTCATTGCCATATTTAATTAATCTGATTACATTTACATGACTAGAAAAAAAAATTTGCGTTTCAATATATTTGCTGAAATCTTTACCTAAATTTGCTTACAATTACTGTTACTTTTATAAGAGATTTGTGAAAAATACAAAAGTTTGAATTTAAGTTTATTATTCCATTTTAATTCAATAACCGGGTTATTCAATGACACATAGGAATGTGGTGAATCTCAGCACTGAGGGCTCACCTTTTTGTGTGTGTGGCAGGAAGGTAGTGGTGAAGAAAGCTCAACACTGCCACCTCTGGAGTGGAGTTTGTAGTTACAGGCTGCTGAGACAGATGTGATGGAGATCCAGGTATTCGTCTTCACATCTTCAAAAATTACCAACACAGAAAAGAGCAAAAACATGTGCATCAAAGTTTATATTCAGGTTAAGTAAAATAAAAAAGTCATAATGTAGCTCACCTTTGACTTGAATGGAGTCCATTCTAGTTGAGGGAAAAGTTACTATTAATCTGTTCTTCTTGCAAAAAAGTGATGGAGACATTTTGGGGGGGTCTGCAGGTGGAGTCGGAGGAAAGGCAGGGATCTGGGGGAACAGGGGCTCTTGTATAAGTGGCTTGTGTGTGGGTCGAGGAATTGAAGTCCATGGCATTGGCTGGATGGACGGTTGCGAAGTAGTGGTCATGGCTGGCTGATGATGATGGTACAAGATGGGGTGCTTAGAACAGAAAGACTCAGGATAAGGGGGACAGGATATAGGGTACGGTGCATAGTGTGGAGGGGGCATCACTTGGAATTGGGGTACCATCTCTTCATGCATTTGTGGATTTTGATCCACAGGTAGAGCCAGATGTTGTTGTATGGAAGATTCAGGATGAGCATCAAAAAGAGGTGCTGGATGATGGTAAAAGTGAGCAGGCGGTTGCTGGTGCTGATAAACACTGTCTCTCTGAGATGAAAGATGAAACATTGGTACTGCAGATTGTTTATAAGGAAGGTGAGGGTTCACAGCAGGTTTAGATGAATCTGGTTTAGGTGTTGCAAGCTGCCATGTGGAACCAGGAACTGCTGGGAAAGCAGGAACATGTGGGAATAAAGACATCTGCTCCCGATTGGGCTGCAGTGGTTCATGGAATGGATGAGGATGAAGGTAGGGAGGAAACCGAGACAGGTGGTAAGGGAATGGACAAGAGAGAGTGAACTGCTTTCCATCCCAGATGATGACAAGAATGCTCTCTCCATCCTACAGAAAAACAAATGAAACTTCTTGGTCTGAAACATAGCTCATATCTTCTCAAAGCAAGCAATGACTTTTTTTTTTAAATCAAGGATCTTGTGACATTAGGGACATTAAGTCTTTATTTAGCATTTTGCTTAAATATGAAACGCTTGATTCCTCCATGGAATAAATAAAATAATAAATCCCCTCAAAATTGTGAAAAAGTCAGAGTTACAAGTTAACTAGGAATTGCAAGAGGGGAAAAAAGTCAGATGCAAATTACCTTTTATTAATTTCAAGTTTATGTCTCACAATTCTGGATTTTCAAGGTTATTTTTATCCAAGGTCCAATATTTTTTTTCCGCAATTGCTAGTTTATATCTCACAAAAAAACAACCACTCTTGGAATACAAACTCAGACTTTACTTAGAATTGAGATATAAACTAGCAAATTCAACAACAACAAAAAAGTCAGAACTGCGAGATCCAAGCTTCCATAAAAAACAATGGATGTTGAAAGCTTTGAGGTGAAAACCACGAACTGTGGTAGAACATCCAGTAGTTGGCAAGGATAGGTACTCCTACTACAATGTAAGCATTCGTATCAATTTCAGTGATTTTTTTTTAAATGATACCACGGTAAACAAGTGTCACCCATCCCCACGTACCATTATATTCTTAAGTGAACTTTTACACAGTCTAGAGTCACGTTTTCGATATTTTTCATACTATTAAGGATGGATAAAATAAAAATCTATCTAAAAATCAAAATTGTGTAAAAGATTCACAAATGTGGTCATTTTATCTCAAGTGTAAGACACTCAAATGACCTTAATTTTTCTTAAAACGTGTCTGTTTCTTACCGTCACAGTCACGCATTCAGAACTGAAAGTGGTATGAAGTAGAATGACCTCAGGAGGAGACTGTATGCGATATGCACACGTCTCAGATAGGAGAGGCAGTACGTTCCCATTCACTTAACACAAAAAAAAATGCATGAAGAATATCAAACCTCAACAACAACAAAAGGATTCAGCTGTGAAAAAGTATCAATAACAGTTTTTTGCAAGCTTCTAATTTGGACAGATGTGTGAACAATGCATTCAATCATTTGTGAGGCTTCTGCTCCAGTGACAGCCAGAACAAAAAACACAGCACAATCTCAAATGTGTGTGTAACACACTCTTACCTTTAACCCTGTGTTTCTCAGCATCTTCCTGGGTGCCTTCTATTGCAATGACCATACCAAATTGAGAGCACAAGAAAGAAGGAGTTGGTTTTGAGATCACAGGTGCCATAGGACAGAATATCTTTACTGGACTGCCCCACCACAGCAGTGATAGAACATAATTGCCATTCTGAAAAGGGGAAAGACTGATTAAAAGGTGGAATCTGGGCAAAAATGTATTTATTACTATTGATTAAACAGCAAGCAAACTGTAACGTCAGAAAGATGTCATAACAGTGAGATAAAAAACATCAACAACTTTGAAAATTTTGTCATGCACAAACCAATATAGCTACTACTTTTTTCTTGTTATTTCTCTTTGCATGCTTGGTAAATACAAACTAAGGAACTACAGTATAAGATGACATATTTGGCACCTCTTGTGTGATGTAGCAACCATTGTATGGGGCCATTAGGACCAGATCTTTCCATGTGACCCTTACAGAATATCCGCAATATGCAGGCACCAGGAATAAAGGCAGTGGGGCTGCATTCACTGTGGAAGAAGCACACCAGATAATTGTCTGTAGGACCAGCAGGTTAAAATGTTAAGCAAAAAGTGATCCAGCATTAACACTGAACCTGAACATGAATAACACAGTCACTTTATTCTCACCTCTATCTATAAAGATGTGCGTGTATTCACTTCCAGCGGCTGTTAAGGTCATTACCTCTTCTGAGCAGTGAACCGTGGGTAATGCCAGCCACCTAGGCCTATCTGTGGATTGGGAGCTAGACCCGCTTTGATAAATTTTCCTAGAGATTCCTGGTCCCCCAAATGCTGTCCATAAAACACAAAACGTGCTACATGGTTCTTGAAGGAACTGCGTATTTATGTATTAACCATTTTAAAAACACACTAATAGTAGGCTATATTCATACTTAGAAAAATGAAAACACACCTGGTGCGTCACCTTGAAATCCAGCTTCGATTTCAAAAGCTTTTTTGTGGAAACTTCTGAGTGGAGTTGTTTCATTGTTCAAGTGCATAGATGAGCTGTCGTTTGATCGCGATTCATACATATACTTACTCGACTGTAGAGGTATTGTTTCATTCGCATTTCTATAGGAAGAATCCGCTGAGACGTCAAGTTTTGAACTCGCGCGTCTACTGCGTTTTAAATGTGGATTTGTTAGGTTCAATTCCAACGCACCGCTTTCGTCCGCAAAATTGTTAAAAATATTGAAACTGTATTCTTCTGAATATCCTTCCCGCTCAGACGTAGCGCTAAAAGTACGATAATTGAGATGAAGTGCTATTGTTGATAATATAAATACTGTAATTAAGGTTTTAAGTTCGCAAGACATCGCCAGTTTGTTGCACCGAAGCTCGCATACGGGCAAACGGCCAGTCCAATCAACAAATTAATCTAGACCACCTGTAACTTTGGAATGCTACGAAACTTGGTGAATTGTGACACGCTGTCCAAAACGCCTACCCACACTTGCGGTTTTTGCACTAGACCACTTGTCTACGTATAGCCTATGTACGTATTTCCTGTATTTGGCCCAAGTGTTCAAGTAAGCTAAAAACTGCAAGTGTGTGTAGAACTTTTGATTAATCGATGGGACAAACTTAAGGCCCTTGCACACTGAGTCCGAAATTATCTCATGCGTTTTTTCGCTTTCGTGATTCGGTGGCTCTGTATTGTCAAAACACCCTTCAAAATGCTTGCTACGGATGCGAAAAACGCAGAAAATCGAACCTGATTCGATTTTTTTTTTTTTTTGACGGACAAAAGTTTCGGAGTCAGTGTACAAGCGTGATTGACAACGTGAGGTCGTATTTATTTTTTAACGTGCGAAAATTTCGGACGCGAATTTCGGACTCAGTGTGCAAGGGCCTTTAGTCTTGCAAGTCTAGCTTTTTAAAAATTATTATTATATCCAATACTTTGCATTTTAAAATAAACTTCTAAATGTCTGTTCAGTAGTCGCTATACAGAAGACACAATTTTAAAGAGTTGCAAATGTTTTACAAAATAGCCTACCCTACTCTTTGCACCAATAAATTGTGCAACACTTTATGTTTTACTACCAAATTATAGGCAATATCTAATTAATTTGAATTACAGTGGAATGTTTTCCTGGACAGCTTGCAATTTCGGGGCAGGGGAGTTTCCAAACATAGGCTAATGCATGATGGGATACACTTAGCCTAGAATACCGCTCCGAAGCGATATCCGAGTGTGGGTTAGTGTGCATTAAGGTCACTGCACTTTGGCCTTTTTTAGATATGGGCATAGCCTATATATCATATATAAACGTTTATATATGATATCTATGGATATGGGACAGTCTTGCGCACTTACTTCCTGTGTGTGCACATGCTCTCATACCCAAGACTACAAGTGTGGGTATTTGGACAGGGCATTCATGAACACTTCTACTCCTTTTGCAGTTGTTGTACTACACTTGACTGCCATAGGAAATTAATATAAGAAGAAGAAAAAATAGGCTACAAAAATACAGAGAATCTTTAGGAGGAACAAACCACAAATCAGCCCTGAAACAAACAAACAAGCAAGCAAAGCACACAGCAAAGAAGAGGTTCCTACACTCTAAAGCAAAGAGTACAACATAGTACACACACACACACACACACACACACACACACACAGGTATGGCTGTAACAATATGGCAAAATTGTGCCAGAAGATTCAATTAAGAGGTTAAAATCAGACAAATTATGTGTAACAAAATGCTTTCTCTGTGTTCAGGTTTGAGTGTAATAATAATGAAAAAACTGACACAATAATTTTTTTTTTTTTTTTAAATCGCAACTTTGACAACATAGTCTTTGATAAAGTCTAAATATATATCCAATTCATACTTACACACAATTTCAGTCATATCCAACAGTGATTCTATGGCCATCTGAGAGACTGTCCATGAATTTTCTTGGCAACCCAGATCAAGTATGGGTCTCTGCAGGACAGTATTAGGAGTTACCAGATCAGTGGGCGAAGCCATAAACAGAGGGGCGTTTTTTGACCACGTTACCTGATTTTCCCAGGTCACAGTGAAGATTTAGGGTTTAGGGGTGGGGTCGTGTGAAGGGCATCATGCATGATTTATAAACACCCACCAGTTTGAAAACACCCACAAATTTAGAAACGCTCACTTTTGTTCCGCAGAGATACTTAATGATTTTTCCGGGGTAGGTTGCTAGGTCTTTTCCCAACCCTCCCCATTACATGACTCACACACACACACACACACACACACACACCTACAGACAATTTAGCGTCTCCTGAATTATGGGGGAAACCGGAGCAGACAAGGGGAGAACATGCAAACTCCACACAGAAAGGACTGCTGGCTCAGCTGGGGACCTTCTTGCTGTGAGACGACAGTGCTACCTAGTGAGTCACTGTCCCGCACCATATATCCAAATTCAAAACCCTATTAAAAAAAATTATGTCTGAAAACATTCTTCTCAGCAACTATACAGCCCTGTATATATTTAGCTACTCAACTGTATTACAGAAGATTTTCTTTCTTTCTTTCCATCAGATTACACCAATCTACCTCCCCTCATTGGATTTCAGATAGCTCTATTTTATTTCTTAAATACTGAAAAATTCATATATATATATATACATACATACATACATACATACACTACCGTTCAAAAGTTTGGGGTCAGTAAGATTTTGTAATATTTTTAAAAGAAGTATCTTCTGCTCACCAAGGCTGCATTTATTTGATAAAAAACAATAAATAAATAAAAACAGTAATATTGTGAAATATTATGACAATTTAAAATGACTGTTTTCTATTTTAATATATTTTAAACTGTAATTTATTCCTGTAATGCAAAGCTGAATTTTCAGCATCATTACTCCAGTCTTCAGTGTCACATGATCCTTCAGAAATCATTCTAATATGATTTGATGCTCAAGAAACATACATTATTAGTATCAATGTTGAAAACAATTTTTTTTCAAAATTATTTGGTGAATAGAAAGTTCAAAAGAACAGCATTTATTTAAAATAGAATATTTTCTAACATTATAAATGTCTTTACTTTTAATCAGTTTAAATCATCCTTGATGAATAAAAGTATTGATTTATTTTCTTTCCCCAAAAAATAAAATTTAAATTCTTACTGACCCCAAACTTTTGAACGGTAGTGCTTAATGTTACAAAAGCTTTAGATTTCAGATAAATGCTGTTCTTTTGAACTTTCTATTCATCATAGCATCATGAAATAAAAATGCAAATAACTGTTTTCAACATTGATAATAATCTTAAATGTTTCTTGAGCATCAAATCATATTATACTGATTTCTGAAGGATCATGTGACACTGAAGATGCTGAAAATTCCACTTTGATTACAGGAATAAATTACACTCTACTGTATATTCACATAGAAAACAGCCGTTTTAAATTGGAACACTATTTCACAAGATTACTGTTTTTGTATTTTTAATCAAATAAATGCAGCCTTGGTGAGCAGAGGATACTTTTAAAAACATTAAAAATCTTACTGACCCCAAACTTTTGAACGGGTGTGTATATATATATATATATGCATGTATGAGATAAATTCACTGAAAGTAAAAGAATGTACACTCAAGGTGTTCCGTCACTTTTGAAAGCTTTGAGGTGAAAATCATGATGAACATAGTTGGGAAGGATAGGTACTATTTCAATATTCATGCAGCTGTTGTATATTGCATCATGTTGGCTATAATGACCCATAAATTGTTTTTTTATATTTAGTTTAAGAACTAGTATCTATGCCAGTAATATTTTCAAAATGATGCCAAAGTAAATAAGGATCATCCCCATGTCAATATATTACTAAGTGAACTTTTACAAATAGTTTAGTCACTTTGTCACTATTATTCTATGGATTTTTATGGAATTGTATAAGACTTTTAAAAGGCTAATTAATAATTTATAAGACTAATTAAAATGCAAAATTCTTGAACATCATTGCTTAAAACAAAATTGCTTAATGTCTGAAAATCAAAGCAAGTGTGCCATATATAGGAAGCCATTTTGTTGACAATTCAAAAAAAAAAACTTATGATCAACATTTGATATTTTTGCTGTTCTTAAAGTCAGTGGTAAAATGAGTCAACGTAAAGTAAAAAAAAAAAAAAAAAAAAAAAAAAACCCATGGCAAGTCCACCGCATTCAATTAATAAAAATAAATAAAATAAGTCAACAAGTAGTTTACAAAATATTTATTAAATTCAGTAGAACAGTTTAATCAAGTCACTTCAACACCACCATACCAATTAATGTTCTCTGAAAAGACAGTTAATTAATGAGTTAGTTCACCCAAAAATAAATTCTGTAAGTAATTACTCACCCTCATGTTGTTCCAACCCCGTAAGACTTTCGTTCATCTTCGGAACACAAATTAAGATATTTGACCAAATCTGAGAGCCGGATCACTCCTCCATAGGCTTCTATGGGATCGAAACTTGCCGGCCCATAAGTTAGTAAAGACAATGTTTAAAATAGTCCAAGTGACTACAGTGACTCAACCATAAGTTTATCAAGAGACGAGAATACTTTGTGCGCAAAAATAAAAAAAACTAAAATAACGACTTAATTCAACTATTCGTTTTATTCTGTGTGAGCCTCGGAGTGAGTTCATGTAGTGTAACAGCGCAGCGCTTCTGGGTTGTACGTCAGCATGTAGGCTTACTATTGGCCGATGCTAGTCACGTGTGTGATCCATGTGATGTACAACACAGAAGCGCTGCGCTGTTACACTACGTGAACTCAGAGGCCCACATAGAATAAAATGAATAGTTGAATACAGCAGTTGTTATTTGTTTTTTTCTGCGCACAAAAAGTATTCTCGTCGCTTGAGTCACTTGGACCATTTTAAACATTGTCTTTTCTAACTTTCTGGGCCGGCAAGTTTCGATCCCATAGAAGCCTATGGAGGAGTGATCCAGCTCTCAGATTTAATCAAAAATATCTTAATTTGTGTTCCGAAGATGAACGAAAGTCTTACGGGGTTGGAACAACATGAGGGTGAGTAATTACCGACAGAATTTTAATTTTTGGGTGACTAACCCTTTAAGATCATCTTTTCAAATACATCAACATTGTACACCATTCCAATCCACATTTTAATTGAGAGCTTCAGCAGTTGAAGGACTGTAGAAATATGACCCAGAGTGTGATGACTTTCTTGGTGGTTGGGAGGTAGATCTGAAGTGTGGAGACCCAAAAATGTCCTTCTCTAGTCTTGCCGTTCTGTATAACTGGTACTGTGGCAGGGTGTCATTCTGAGGCTTCTGACTGCTCTGTTCACTTGGCCTTTCAGAGTAGACATGGGGAATCTGCATGCCCCTTACTGAAGGGCCCTGACTGTAAGGAAGTTGTGCAACCTGTGCACCTTCCTTCACAGGAAAAAGACGAGGCATGGGCTGTGGCAAGGATATAATAGGACGATTGCCTGTAAACGTTGGGGCCTGTGGACTGGGAACTGGAGCCATGGATCGTGGGTCGAAAAATCCTTTGAGACTAGAACCAGTATTTTTTGTGAAAACATCAGCTGAAAGCCGACTGGGCGGGTATTGTGAACGACTTGAGATTTCTCTGCCAGATGCATCGACAACAGACCTCTGATAAAGATCTAGAGACTGATCTCCACCAGTCTGATAATCAAGATACTCTGGTGTACGGCTTGAAGCTAGCACCAATGGTTTTGACTCTTGATACGGCCTTTTTACAGGAAGGTCACTGGTTGACCAAGGCTGTTGGACTGGATTTTGGATACGTTTTGGACGGAAAAGTCCATCATCTTGCAGAGCAGGGTAAGAGGGATAAGGACTTGCTGGAGATGGGGATGAGGGAGTTGTGGTGGAACCCTGACGGCCATAACTTCCGTGGTAAAGGTGTGGGTGGTGTTGAGAAGGCTGGAAATTTTGAGCTGGCTGGAAAAGTTGACTACCAGAATCAAGGGGGTTAGAAGCCACAGCACTGGTCATTGGCTGTTGCGAGTAAACATTCATGGGAGGAACAGCAGGGTTACCACGTGCAGGCCAAGTAATGTCAGGCTTTTGATAACTGGGTATTTGATACTGTAAAGGTTGAGCAGGATTTGGAACAGTAGGCAGAAACATCTCTGGGAGAACCAGTGGTTGTTGATTGTTAGAGCATATGAAATACCCAGGTGGAAGATACTGTGCTAAACTGGCAAGAGAAGGATTTACTTGAAGTGGATCAGGGCTAGGAAAGTTGTAGTTCTGAGCCGACCCAAAAGGCCGATACAGGGAAGTACTAGGGACAGGAACCCTTGAAAACTGATATTTCGGAGCAGAGAAAGGGTTAGATTGAGGAGGTGAAACAGGTCTTTCGAACCTATAAGGATAGTCCATGTATTGAGGTTGAGAGTCAGGAGCCTTTGAGGCTGAAGCAGCGAGATCCTGTTCCATCAGCTCACGACGGGGATGTTGATGTTCAATTTCTGGTTCAGGTGTCAGTTCAGGAATCGGTTCAGGAGTCGTTTGAGTCGTCGTTTCAGTAGACGGTTCAGGAGTCAGTTCAGGAGTCGGTTCAAAAGTTGATTGCGGAATCATTTCAGGAGTCATAGGATCGCTGAAAAGCATTGTCTGTTTTTGTATAGGAAGTGAAAATGGGAAGTTTACAGACAGATTAAAAGAGCCAGGCAAAGGTGGTAATTTAGGCAGCCAATGACTCCTTGGGTGTATATAGGGTGATCCAAGTACATTTCTTTGCTGTTGCTCAACTGGAAATGCTTGCACCTGCTTCACAATCTGACTAGGAAACACAGCTGGTAGCTTGTGGTATACACCGATTTGATTTTGTGGCAGTGGTTGGGTTGTCTCAGAAAGCCCTGGGTCTTTGACTGGAAACATTGGTATTGGCTCATATGGACAGGACAGTGGCATCATCTTGCCTTTTGATTTCAAAACCAGAATGAAGTGACCATCCTGAAATCACATTTAAACCAAACATAAGAAATAATATTTCCAAATCTGTAAAATATTGCCAAAAACCCACAACAACTCACCCTGAAGTTGACACCACAGCTCCCATATGGAACAGAGAAGGTGAGCTGTCCCTGGTTAGACTGCTCTCGTTGCCAACATTCAGTGGCCACATGAAGCAGAGGTGCCCATTCCCCATTTACTGTGGAAACAGGTGATATTAACAGATCAGAAAGTCCACAAGTGTTAGTCACCACTGAATTTCTCTTTATTCCCATTACTCAATACTTACATGCAACTGACAATTCATCTCTCCCATCACCAACAATAGTCAATTCCATGGCATTGTTCTTACAGACAACAGAGGGAGGGGTCACACTTGCAGGACAGGACAGAACCTGCTCTGTCCCATACCAGCTCAGAGACAATACATATTCAGTTTCCTGGAATGTTTTTGAACAAAATGTATAAAGTGAATTAAAGTGAATTGTTTAAAAGGTCATTTTATTGAGGCCCACAAATTGAGATTACATGACCAGCCAAACACCACTCACTTTACCCCCAGTAAACCCTGTTATTGGACTCACAATTGCTCAAACACAGCTGATCATGAAACCATTTGTTTGCTACATCCATAGTGATGGATGTCCAAGGGATCCTGAGATAAATCGTGGAAGTGGGCCCATGTTACTTTTGAGGTCTGGTACAATGAAATACTAAAATGCATAGCCTATAATCCCATATGTATGCATGATTAATAATTAAAAGATTGCGATCTCAATTCAAACACACATGATTTTATTTGAATTACAATGATTCTGCTATCTTTATTAAACCTTTGATCACTGGAAAATTTAAACCTGCTTTTGCGCTGCAGCTGAGCAGAGGTCATGAAAGCTATACGTTTTAAAGGCCCACTGAATTACTTTGAAACGCGCAGCATTTTTTAATGTGTTGACCTAATTTCCACAGAAAAAGGAAGACAGGGCGGGACACAAACAGCTCCTCCCCTTTCAAAAAAATAGCCAATAGCTATTATTTTATATCACAGTTTGCCCAGAGCCATTGAGCTTGGTTAAGATGCAGTTTCCTCCTAATCTTTAACCGTTTCTCCTCCTAATCTCATCCATGTTGCTTCAAAATATGGCATTCTGTGCAGAATTCAAATGGGTCCAATACGTTTTGTATATATTTAACTTCCATTCGCCCCGATGGAAAGCATATTTACACAGTCTGAATCATTTCTTATCCCTTATACAAGTGACGGATTTTAGCAGCAGCTTCTGCATCTATTTATAATGTAGGGGGCGGGAAGCTTCAGATTCTAGAGAGCATTTGCATTTGATTGGACAGAAAATCTGACCAGAAGCTGAAGAGCAGAGTGATGTCAAAATTATGGATCCATTTTGGCAGAAGTGAGAGACTAAGTTTTGAATCCTTGTATCTTCTAAATGCACAGTCATTATTTTGGAGCACACAGGCTTATAGGTAACAGTAAGACTAACATGTATTAAAAGCCAAAAAAAAAAAATTCCATTTTGATTTCGTGGGGAAATTTTGATTTCACCGCTTCACAAACTGTTTAACTACACGGTGTTGCAATTTCTGTGTTGCAAACATAAAATAACGAAAGTAATAGGATAAATGTTTATAGTCTGGATAAGTTGTGACAACGATCAAAATAAGTGACCTTTAAATCCAATCCCAATGTAGCCTAAATCTTCAAATAAATTGTTATGTCAGTACATGGCGACAAGCGACAGTTAAAATGTATTTGATCTATTAATGAATCAATTCAAGAGATTTGTTCAAAAACTCTGAACGAAACATTCTTCATTAATTTCAAACACTTTTTTACACTTCATTTAAATTAAATTTTAACATTTATAACATTAGACAATTAAAATTCAATTAAAACTGAGTGCACCTTTTTAAAACCAAAAGTCACATTTGTCTAGCAAAAAAAGAAATGCAAGAGACAAAGCTATTGAATAAGTAACACTTATACGGTGACTGAAATGAAAAGCAAAATGGACGCTTACCTCTTGTTTCATATAACATGAATCATAGCTGAATAGCAGATGGACATCTGTGCGTGAAGTCTTGATGGAAGCACCACAAAAAGCTGCTAACTGGTCCAAGCGGAGCAGGTCTCCAAGCGCTATCGGAAGAAAACATAGCTGCAGTTTAAATATAGGACTAGTTTAGTTTATTAATTTATAAAGCACATTTAAAAACAACAGATGTTGAAACCAAAGTGCTGTAAAAAAAAAAAAAAAAGAAAAGAAAAAAAAAGAAACTTATACATAACCAACAAAACAAAGGAACAAATGAAAATTGAATAGCCTCAAACAGAATTAAAACAAATAATAAAATTGGGTCTTCAAAGAGGATTTAAACAGAAACAGAAGGGGAAGATCTTATGGGGAGGGGGAAGACTATTCCAGAGCCTAGGAGCAACCACAGCAAAAGCCAGGTCACCTTTAGTTTTAATGTGAACGAGGGACTGAGGGGAGAAATTGACTAGAAGACCGAAGAGATCTAGAGGTAGTATTAAAAATGCACTGGGGAGCATGACCATGTAAATCTTTAAAAAGAAGAGCAGAAACTTAAAATCAACACAGAACTTGACCAGTAGCCAGTGTAGAGAGACGAGTACTGGCTCACGGTTTTAAGTGCCAGTCAAATCTGGCTACTGACTTTCACAAATTGCAACCATTCCAGAGCTGATATAGGAAAACCCAGATACAATGAATCAGTTATATCATTATTTAACTGTAAAAAATTAAAGTCATCCAGCATTTAATGTCTTGAAAACATGCAAACGGATTAGACAGAACCGTTGCTTTTAACAGGAAAGTAAAGCTGAGTGTCATCGTCGGCATAGATATAAGATAA
Source organism: Abramis brama (assembly GCF_963993115.1). Lineage (NCBI taxonomy): Eukaryota > Metazoa > Chordata > Actinopteri > Cypriniformes > Leuciscidae > Abramis > Abramis brama. The sequence continues at coordinate 32,669,891 of NC_139964.1, read as the reverse complement.
GTTCTGTTTCAGAATATGACCGAGTGGAAGCAAAGAGAGGAAGACCCAGAATAGAGCCCTGCTGAACACCATAGGAGATTTGAGCACGAGATGAGAATCATTTCCCCAAATTAACAGAAAAAGATATTTTGCTAAGATGCAAACCAATTCAGCACAGATGTGTCAAATGCTGCACTTAAATCAAGCAGGATTAAAATACAGCAAGAGGAAGTAAAATATCACTGCAACCTTCAACAAGGCAGATTCAGTACTATGAAGTTCTCTAAAAGCAGACTGAAATGCGTCAAATATCAAAAGTACTCAGGTAAGATGCAATCTAAGAATAGACAACTTTTAAAAACTTTTGAAATTAAAGATAACTTAGAAATTCAAGATGGTGCTTTAACAACAGATGGACTATTGCAGGAATTCCCAATCCTGTTCCTGGCGATATAGGCCTACCAACCTGCAGAGTTCTGCTTCAGTTGTGTTTGATCAGGGTTGGAGCTGAACTTTCCAGGAAGACAGATCTCCAGGAACAGGATTGGGCACCCCTGGACTATAGCATGTTTAAAAGACCCTGGTACAATTCAATTTTCTAGGGAGCTATTGATAATAGCAGTAACAACTGGACTTAACGCTGGAATAACCCCTTTAAAAATATGAGAAGGCAGAACATCAGAGGGACAGAAAGCTTCAAATAAACAATATCAGAGCTGTGAATGTGATAGGTTGAAAAAGATTAAGAGCTCCGTTAAAAAGCCGATTCTAGAGTATAAAAATGTTGAGATGTATATTAGACAATACACTCAACCTCATATATAAAATGTTTTAAAAACTGTTCACACAAATTAGTGGAAATCTCGAATGAAACACTAGGAGTGGGATTTTTTTTTCCCCACTCCTAGTGGGGCCTATGCATTTTAGTGCAATTAGCAAATAATTTCAACTTCCTTAACAGCCATCTAAAAAGACTTCTGGAAATTCCGTATGATATCTGAATGTTTGGCTAGCCTACATTCGTTTTTTATTAATGGCTATAGACAAAATACGTTCTAAATTTCCATAAATTGTTATTCGCTGACATAAAAAATCACTTGCAATTAAGTGGTTTATGTGAATTAACAGTAAGTTTGAGGATATGTTACACTTACGTCCACGAATTCGGAGATTGACGACATCGGCTTGCTTCAGAAAAAGTTTTAAGACCCGGTCGCCGCAATCAAACTGTCGTGTCTGTTTAGATGCATTCAGTCCTCCGTCTCCAACAGACTTCACACTTCTTCGCTGTTTTGAGTTTAGCCAAAACTTGAAGAAATCGCCACCTGAAATCTCGTCGTGGCCATTAGGCCTTGACAGGGGGTATTCCCTCTTGGCAAATTCGTTACAGAAAACAAGCTGAAAATCGAATAAAATGCAAAGTATTAAGAGATGACTGCACGCATTCATTTCGGATAGTTGAATCTCCCGCTCTTAGAGATACAATTACTTTACATCAATTTTGATGTTTAACTCATCTTATGCTCACACAAACAGCCTACTTAGCGAGCTATAGCTTGTATCATAAAATATGGTGACTCGAGTCTGAGAACTAGGCTTCTGATTATAAGTGTCGCGTTGGGAACCGGCGCCTTTGATCTGCTATGAACCACAGCTGAAGCTAATTGTCTAATGATGACATTAAATCATTTATTAATATGGAGAACTGCAGCCTATATTCAACGGTTGTTTATGTGGTACGATCCGAGTTATTCCATAATGACTCTTCTTTTTCTTTCTGAATTTTTTTAAAGCTAAACAAGTGTTAGAGATGACATATGATAATCACAGAACAATTCATGAAATATATATATATTTTTTTTACATTTTCAATTAGCATTTATAAATATTTATAAATGTAAATATAATTTAGAAAAATGTATTTATTTATAAAAACACTCGACGTGGCATTTATGAACAATACAAACACATATTTTATAACAATTATAATTAATTTACACACACAAAAAAATTCACACACACAAAAAAAAATGTTGGAAATAAAATGTACAACGCACACAGAGGAAAAAACACTGACAACTAGCCTTGATCTTCTAACCTATTCTGCTCCGTTCAATCCGCAGTAGGGGTCGCTCCAAACCTACTTTAGATGAGTCATCAAGTACCTGCGCATCACTTTCTGCCTGCGCTACTTTATCATGATTGGAGAGATGGGGTTTGATTGGCGCTTGCTTCGCCCTATTGTTGGGTAGCCATGTGCTGCGTTTGGCCCGTGCAAATGAATCCCTTTCAACCCTGCAGTTATGTGTGCGACACCGGGCGAGCGTGGAGTCTGCGGTCACCGTGCATCTCCAGAAGAGCTGAGTTATGCTGCGGCATGCGGATAGATCGCTGTAGCTATAGCACATCACAGCTTTAGGTAATAGGACGACGACCTCGCAAACTCTTGCAAAGAATTACTGAGCATGCGGCAAAAGTACAATTTCCAGTGCTTTTAAGGAGGCGTCTAAACATTGAGCTGTTCGGCATTTGAATAAAATATGTTGGTGGCTGTTTTGACATTCAGAGAAACCAACGTTTGTGTGTCTATTACTACACATTGTGCATGTATTTCCCGTGAGCGACAATTACAGTTCTAGGATTTCGCAATCTGGATGTGGGATGCGTAAAGGACTTAAAAGTAAGTCCTTGGGATGGGTGGGGTCCTCTATGCAGCAAAAGAGTGCGGGAGGGGGGCGAGACAGCGGAGGTGCGGGGAAGTGCGGATCCTCGGATGGTGGGTCATCAGATAGGCTACGAAAAGCAAGAAATAAATCGAGAGCTTAAAATACCCAAGGTAATGTTTTATTATCTGTACCATCGCTGTAGAATTCAGGTTGTTAAGTTAGTATTTATTGAGGCAATTAAGCATCTTAGAATTAGAATCGACATAACACAAAGGGAAATATATTTCAGATCATTTAGAATTTGGATGAAGCTGCATCCGAAAGTATGACGTTACACGAATTGCTTCTGTGTCGCACATCTGTAATTCGCGGGAACAATCAGGATTCTAATTGTACATTCGTCTAATGTATGTAGGCTAATGTAGATATGTGTGACAATAAATAACAGATTGTTGTGCATTGTTGATCGCATCAACGTTATTTTGAACGGGCATACAACGTGTATGAAATGAATGCATTGCCAAATGTCTGCTTTGAACTGTTATATTTTTTAATTAAAATGTGATTTAACACAATATTTTCTCTTAACTTTATTGTTGTTTGTATGAACAGCATGCATCAGCATTTTAAAGTACGTCTCAGTTCATATGTGTGACTTTAAGAAAAGGTCATTAAAGAAAACCTACTGCCTCGTGACATCTATTGTAGTTTAACAGTCGTTGGAGATTTGTGCATGTAATCTTGGTGGAAACGAAGCTAGTATTCCAAAAGGAGAGGTAACCCTATAATAACAAAACAATGGTTATCTATTGCTTTGGATCATGCAGCTTTAATGTGGTGATGTCTAGGCCATGGCTGCTTGTTATCAGAATACTGGGTAAATCTGCCTGACTTAAATGCAAACACACATGGCTTTAATTATCATTAGCACACAAGTAAAAGTACTGTGTAAATGAAAAGCGTATATTCATTTCGAAAAGATCTCATCAAACCCCTCTTCCTCCTCCGTTCAACACCAGTGCATAGGACACAGTTAAACACTTCGCATACATTCTTACAACTTTTTCATTTCAAAACGTGGCAATTCTCATTCGGTCATCATAAGATAGATGCTAAATCACACAGGACCTTTCGATGTGGAGTATTTCTTAAACACAAGATGTCATGTCTTATAATATTTCCCTCCCTTTCAGCGGGATATTGTTCCACCCTGTTTCCTCCTCTCATCCTCTGAATATGTTGAAGGCCCTGGCTGGAATCTGTTTGCTTCATCTGACTACAATATTCTTCCTCTTTTGGGCAACTATAGATGATGTAAGTTAATATTATTCCTCTTTTATGTGGATATGTAATGAAATGTAAATATGTGTGCATTGTAAGTGTTTGTATTGTCACTGTAGTAGTCAAGCATTTTCAGTTGTTAACTATATTGTTATTTGCTTGTAACTAATGGTAGTTTTTTTTTATTGTATTTTCCCAGGCATGGTGGTTCACAAGGACCCTTTACACAGACCTGTGGGGCAGATGGGTGATGGAGAACAATGATGATGTCTGGGTGTACATGGATATACCGACCTCATACAGGAAAGGTAAGACAAATAATTTTATTTTCGCTGGTGGCTCTTTTACACTTTTAAAAACAAAGGTTCAAATACTGGGTTTTCTGTCATTTCCATAGAAGGACTATTTTGGGTTTCCTAAGGAACCTTTCAGCGAGCCATTTTTTTTTTTAGTGTGAAAAACATTTTAATCATCTGAAGAACTCTTTTAACAATATAAAGTACATTTTGTGCAACGGAGAAGTTCCTGAATGGTTCATTTTCTTCATGGAACCATAGGTTCCAATAAAGAACCTTGATTTTTAAGAGTGTACAGACTGGGACACTGACGTCCCTTCAATCCCTCCTTCTAGACTATCTGCAGGCGGTTCAGGCGTTTGCAGTGCTGTCCTGCCTGTTTGCTGTGTTATCCCTGTGCGTGTTCATATTCCAACTCTTAACTCTGGGTAAAGGAAAGCGGTTCACCATCTCTGGAGTTGTACAGCTCATCTCCTGTAAGTCCCTGCTTCTGAAAATCTGCAACACAATCTCATGGCAATTCGTAACAATTTTCTTTTTGGCTAATTGGTGGCTAATTCGCACAATCTCATTCATACATTTTCGTAAAATCTCCTTACGCCCCAGTGACGGGTATGTTTAGGGGTGGAGTTAGGGTGGACCTTCATGCTTACTTTTTTTCTAATAATTGTACAAATTCATACAAAATCGCCACCTCATAACATAAATTAAGGCGTCATTGAGATGTGTTTGTATGTTTATAAGTGATCGACCAAATATGGATTTTTTGATGACTGATGCTGATATCTTAGAGAGTAGGGTGGCCAATATAAAGACGATATATTTTATATCGCTCACTTTAATTTAAACAACACATGCATAACAGTTGCTGCAATAAAATGTATATTTATTTTAAGTATTTACTAAATTAGAAATAATTAATTGGAAGAAATATAAATATGCAAAAAATTGAAATTGATAAAAAACTAAATCTGTAAAAAAAAAAAAAAAAGATTTATACTTTAGAAGTATTACAGCATTTATTTTTCTATGACTAATAGAAAGGTAAACGCTATAATACTTTATTTATATACTGTTTGCGTTCTTTCTTTAACAGTTCTGTCTAATATTGTCAATTTGTTTAGACAAAACTGTTAAACAAAGGCAGTAAAGTAAGATGGAGAATAAGTTCTAATCACTGTCAAAATAAAAGTCCCAGCACTGTCAAAATAACAGTTCGCTTCTGACACGTATCGGACAAACTGGTCGACCACTAGTGTGGATTGTTGTCTCAAAATTTGTACATGTATAAAAAAAACATACAGGTTGTACAGACATTAATTTTTGTTGTACATTTATATGTTTCTCTTGCACCCCTAGGTTTCTGCATAATGGTGGCTCTGTCAGTCTACACCGATCACTTTCACAGAGGTGAGAAGGATGGCTGGTATGGCTGGTCCTACATCATGGCCTGGTTCGGATGGCTGCTGACCCTCTTTACGGGAATTATGTACATCGTCCTGCGCAAGAGAGTGGATTAAACTTTAGCCCTCGCTCTCAGTGCTAATGTACAGCCTTGGATATTCCTTTCTTTTGTCATGCTAACTTTAATGTGGACTTTGACTAACTATACTACTTCAAAGTGTAGGTGCAGTACCTGAAAATTAATGAGTTGTCTTGAATACAGGCCTATGATGGAAATGTAGAAATGTGCACTGCAAATCAGAGCATCAGCAGTTCATTTAAACGTTTGAGCAAGTTTAAAATAGATGAAAGCCTTGACTCAGCATTTTTATTTTGAGTAATGCTATAGATTGGTTTGATTAGTCATCTTCCTACTTCCACAAAGCACTGAGGGCAGTTAGAGGAACAAACTTTATTGCAGGGGTTAGTGTGTAAAGATGGCAAAGATGAAGTAAATACAGTATATACAAGAATTAATTGTACAAAATGTATTTATAACATGTATAAAGAAAAAAAACGAAGTTGTACATATAAAGTACATATAGAAAAATGTTATAAAGTGTAGTTTTAAACATCACTTGCACTTTAAGAACTAGCTTTGTCTTAAACAGGTTTATTTCATTTAATATTTTCTTTAAATTTATGTTGTTGATTGCAATAGCACAGGATAGTCTCTACTGTTGGTCAAGATAAGGGTCAAATCTTTGTTACTGCTATACATTTATGGTGCTGCTCAGTTTGTGATCATTCACTTGGTCATGTAGACTTTTTGTAATTTGATTGTACAAACACTCTGCCATCATATTTCCTGAACTATTTCAAAATAGTGGTTTTCTTGATAATGACATCATGGGTCCTGTTGCTATGCCAACTATTTTGATTAGCATGATGAATGATTGTTCATGTGGTCAGATGATCACCCTGTAAGATTCTAATTCTAGAGCACAGAATATTCCAAAAGAACTTTCAGAATGCTTTTCTTGTTTTAAATTTCAAAATGTACTATTTTTATGGGAGTAATTAATCAATATCATCTCAAGGAAGAAGCTATGCAGTTATGCAGAGTTATGCAGTTTCTGCTTTGCTTGGTTTCAGTCAGTTCTAGATGTATTTTTATTTTGCAGATTGGATTTTATTTTTTCATTGCAAAGTCAAACAGTGTAAACCAGGGAGGACATTAATTTTAGTAAATCACACAAATAAAAAACCTTGCCATAAGAATCTCTTTTAATTTTTATTATTTACAACATCAATATTTAACAGCTTTAAGCATTTTTTTAAACACAATATCATAATATGAAAATGGAGGATAAGAAGCATGTTTGTATAAGAGACATTGAAACCTGATGTCAATTGAGAAATGATAAGCTTTCTCACATGTGATTGTACAGTTCTACTAGGTCCAGTGACCTTCTACAGTCCTCATGCAAAATGCACCAGGCACTGGCATAGGAATGTTCCAATAAGAAGTGTTTTGTGGGGGTGTATGACGCCGAATCATATGCCCTGACCGGAGGGTGTAATTCGCTCCTGAACCACTAAGTGGAGGAGATGATTCTGTTCTGCCGAAAGGAGAGGCCTGTTGTGAGACAAGAGCAAGGTGATTCAAAATGGTTATCTAATTGCAAAGGCTTAAATATAATATGGATAAATGCCTAGTATGAGGTGGGAAATACAGAAAGCTTACCATAGTTCTGTCTGGAGAGCTTTGAGAGATTCTGTATCCTTTTCCTGACATGCCATCTGTAAACAGGCCAGTAAAAGATGCATTTATTTGGTCAAAAATACAGAAAAAAACAGTAATATTGTGAAATATTATTAGAACTGTAATATATTTTAAAATGTAACATATTCCTGTGATGGCAAAGCCTAATTTTCAGCCTCATTACTCCAGTCTTCAGTGTCACATGATCCTTCAGAAATCATTCTAATATGCTGAATTGGTACCGAATAAAACTATTCCTTTTTTAAAAAAATTACTGACACAAAACTTTTGAATGGTAGTTTATGTTGCATATTTAGTAAGTATAATTATTCCTTATTTAATGCCATACCACTACTTTGTTTTACATATTTGAATGCAGATTAAATGTGATCTCAGAGTGTTGGACACTGTATGTTTTAACATCCTAATTTTACATAAATAGATTTTAAATGCATACCACAACTGACTGTAGGAGAAGGAACACGTTTTCTGGAAGGAAGTTTACTAGAGGACAGAAGGTGACAACAGTTTATACAGAATAGAAACCAAATAAAACACTGTGCCTGGTTCTCTATTATTTCGAAAGTTTTACCCTGACTATGTGAGTCAAAGGATTCCCAGGCGTATCGCTCTAGTGTCTGAGCGTGTTCGGGTAGCAGCTTTTGAGGGGGAGGCTAAAACACAGACACAAACGTATAGTATGCTTATTGAGATAGTAAATAAACCCACTTATGGTATAGGTCTGATTTATTAATATTTTGTCCAACGTGTGAGATGAGCTTATTTATAATATTTACTTTACCTCAAGCAGCATTAACAGCAATACCCTGGAGATTTCACACTTTGCTATGATATCCATAAATGCACCTGGAATTAAGACAAACACAACTGAAGCATGAATCTTTAGCATTTACAGCACATTTCATTTCCTTGCCATTATTATTAGCTGATGTCCACACAAAATTAAAAGGACTGCTGACTCAGTAAAACAGATTCTTGACGAGCATGAATATCAGTCACAAAACATATGACTGCTGCTTATGAATATGTGATCAGAAAACCCAAATAAACAGCAAATCTGGTGAAAGTCCCTAAAATATGGCCACCGAACCTCATACTAGGCCTGTCATTATCATGAATTGCGTGCTATCATTTCAAATTTTTCAAATATTTTTGAACATTTATAATACAGATTTTTTGTGAAGTTAAAAAGGTCTGCAAAGTTTTAAAATTAAAGTGCATGACAAATTAAGTTATTGTCTCCGAATAGATTCTGAACTAGCAATTCCATCTCACTTCCTGTTACCGACATGACAACGTAACACATTTGCATAATGCCTGTCTATGGTATTCATTGGCTGCCCGCAAATGACATCTACTTTGACCCTCAAACACTGTAGTTGTAGCTGAGACTGGAAGAGTTTGGTTCATGCTGTCGACATGTTGATAAGACGCAGTTTTTAGCGCTGTGAATCCACTTTGCATTCACTTCAAATGGATGAGGACTCGTGCTGGAATTGATACGGAAAAACCGACGCCAGTTCTGAGGAAGCATCCGGGGCTGAATTTCAGATATGGTAACTGGCGTTTCATTTCCGTCATACGCTGTAAGCGGTAGACCAATCACAACAGACAGGCCAGTCTGACCAATCGGAGCAGAGTAGCTCGCGGAAAGGAGGGGTTTAGAGAGACTGAATCTTCAAACAAACCATTTTCAGACTCTTTGAGAAATGAGGTGATGTGCAATGGATATTTTGAGAAAATTAAAGCGTTTTTTGATGCATTCTTGGATGCATGTGAACCTATTGTAGTAGACCTCCAAAACAAAATTAGGAACCTTTAAAATAGCATAATACGGGCACTTTAATTCTGATTAGGTCATGTGACTTACAGTATAAGCCTAATACGTTATGTTTTTACTCAGACTTGTGTATAATATAATAATAAAAATTATTTAAAAAGGCAACAGTGTTTTTTTTTTTGGTTTCTCAAATAATTGCGATTAGGTCGAATAACTACGATTAGATGATGAATCAATAATCCAGTCCCTCCAGGATTTCGCTGGCCTTTTTTGTGATTGTTGCGGCCTAAAATGCCTGATGTTGCGGCCACTTTTCTAAAAAGTTGCGATGTTCTTCGGCATTTGTTTTTATAGGTTAAAACGGCAAAGGTAGATAGATTTTTACTTAAAGGGATACTTCACCTCTGTAAAGATGAATGTGTATTTAAAATGGGTCATTTATGTAGTAGAAATGTGAAATTATTTTTGAATTTGGAGCTTTCTAGACTGAGAAAAGCCAGAAAATGTATTTGTGGCTTATGTGGATGAAAGACAACAACTCCCAGAATGCACTTGCTTCGCTGCCCTACGAGGCCACTCCCAAGCCACGCCCTACCAGTAAGAGAGTGCAGTTAAACAACAAGGCTATCTACTAGTGAGTCTCCGTGACGAGTCTGCACGGGATTTCGAGATCGCCAAAAATGTCCGGGATTCGACTTTTGCGTTCTTCGCCATTCATCATGTTTACTGTGGTGAGCAGGACGAGACTGAGGGCCGTGGGAGAACGATGAGAGGCCGGTGGCGTGATTACTGATGAGCGACACCTGTGAGACGCACCGGTCTCGTATCTCTCACGGAGGAGCGGGAATTTTCTTAGCAATGATAAAACGCACATCAACCGATCAATTGTTTAGCGTTCATGTAAACACTACATTCAGATTCACCAATCGGAATGAATTCAGTTAGATTGAAACAAAAGGTGTGCATGTAAACAATGAATGTCGACCGCAGAAAGCAAAAACCAAATCCCAGACATTTTGGACGATCTCGACGGCCGGACATGTCTGGGAAAATGAGGATGGTAACCCCTACTCAGCTTTTTCCACAGAATAAGAACCTGTTAGCTTAGCTTCCAAAAAAAGATGGCTGACACTATTTGAACATTCTGTGAGTGAGATTTGGGCGGGTTGAAAACATGCGGATCTAGCACCTTCTACTGGCTGTAGTTTTTAGCCTCTGGCCAAAAAAGCCTCCGATGATGCAAAATTACGATTTTTGCGTCATCAAAGGATTTTTTACAGACAAAAAATACATAAATCTCTCGTCTCAGGGGGATATGAGGGAGGGAAGGACGATAATTTGAAAATACTACAGGTTTTCTACTGCTACAAAGCTACAAAGTATCCCTTTAAAGTGCTCATATTAAACTTTTTGGCTTTTCCCCTTTCCTTTATTGTGTTATATATCTTTTTTTGTCCATGTTATAGGTTTACAAAGTGAAAAAGCCCAAAGTCCACCCCAAAGGGACTTACCATGTCCCATAGAAAACACTGTTCACCATCTGCTCTATTGTAGTCCAGCCAGAGACAAATGTGCTCACTTTGTAACACACGTTATAATGCTCGCCTAGCTGCAAAACATAATGTTGTATGTAACTTTGAAATGTGTTTTACCTATTTTGATACAAATGTGAATCAGCAAAAATGGAAATGTCACTTTTTTAGAGTATTCTATTTTAAAAATAATTTATAAAATCCACAAAAGTTTACGGGTGTTTATTTAAAGTGGCCAAACAATGTGTTTTATTCTTGTTTTGCATATTCACATTTTTATAAATGCCACCTCTGATGCAGATTCTGTTTTCTCTGCAGTGGGAAAAATATGTTTTGTTGATACTAGTCAATTTGATTGGTAAAATGTAGTGACTTAAAATGTATAGAATTTGACGTGAAAGATGACAGTTAGGGGGAAATTGCCTTTATAAATGTAAAAAAAAATGCAATGAGATAATCAATTTAAGATTATTGGTTCAGAATAAATTACTTATACAACACAAAAATTAAACACTTTACTGAAGTAATTATTGCACCACCACAGGATTTTATAAGGGTAGAGCTTTTATTATAATACTATAGGTGTAGATTACATGAGTGAATCACCAGCTGAGGAGAGTGAGTCGCTCGCTGCGTGAGGAAAGTGAGTCGCCCATTGTGTGTGTTTCGCAACATCGCGAAATCCTGGAGGGACTGAATAATCGTAACAGGCTTACCTCACACACCTAGATTTCAAAACTAAGATTGATTGTATTTATTGAATGTAGTGAAAGTGCATCATATTCTTACCGACAGGGGTGTTGGTGCCGGGGAGCTGTAGTCCTCTCTCCTGACACATGTGCTGCATCTCTGAGAGCACAGCAAGAGCACCATCATAATCACCTGCCGATCAAACATCACATCACTGCTCTGACAACCACAGAACCACATCTGAAACTCAACGCATGAAATTGCTCCTCTGTTTGAACTCACGGGTCAGTATTTTGCAGGAGGCCATTTCCCACAGTGATAGCAGGGCTTCAATTGGAGTCTGAATCTGCAGTTCTGCGGCTCTCTGGAAATGAACTATCGCCTCCCCCGGTCTATTCATCTCCTACACACAAATATATAAACAGGACCACATCATGCCGAGGCACTGTGGAAGAAGGTCGATATGCGTTTTAAATTCATTTATTAAGAGAAAGCCTCCCCATGAATTACAATGATTAATGTCTCACCTTCAGAGCATTGCCAAGCTCCAGTGAGAGACTGGCCGCCATAACAGGCTGATTCATCTCAATATAGACCTGAACAATATATAAGTACATATTTGCAGTATAACATCTAAATGAACACAAAATCTGCATGTGATTGCAAGATTTCTACTATATTTTTACTATAATAATCCTGCAGTACTCTTCAAATGACTACAATACATTTTTAAGAGCATTTTAACATGAAGCATGTGAAATAGCAGCTAGCAGCAAGCGAAAATTAGCTGAAACCGTTACATTTTGAGGTGAACTATTACTGCAATAACAAATGTTGCTTTGCTTTGTAGTGGTTTACCCTCATCCTCTCTTCTTCTAACTGTGAGCGAGGCGGTAATAGTAAGTGAATGAGGGACTGATGTTCTGTCAGGCCAAAGTTATGATAGTTAACTAAAACTAAAAACAAACAAATTGTTATTTGAAATAAAATAAATGTTAACTGAAATAAAACAAATGTTAACTGAAATAAAATAAATGTTAACTGAAATAAAATAAAGTGTAAAAAAAACCTGAGTACCTTCGCATTTTTTCACGTACAGACGTCAACGTTGTCAAAATGATCCGAGTTCACACGGATCCGCTAAAACGACTAAAATCGCTGTATTCTGCTGACAGGCCAGTAGTTGGCGCTGTCACTTTGTAAAGACTGAACACATGATACGCATGGGCACGGCGTTTTCACAAATGTGCGTTTTTGTGTGTAGTTTACACAGAGACGATAACGGTCTCTTTTCAAAAACATGCACTTTGAAACCCATTTTCAAAAGTCCGTGTTCTCAGGCCCCCAAAACGCTGTTGTCATGTAAATGAACAGCCAAAATGCATAAAATGTTTTTCATTTTTAGTTGAAAACGTTTTATTTCAGCTAGTTCCCATGGAAACATCTAAATTTTGTTTCACTTTGATGTACTAAAATAACTAAAACTGAAATAAAAATGTAGAAAAACTATATTAAAAGATTTTTTTTTTTTTTTATAAAATAAAAGCTAATACCTCACTGATACTAAAACAAAACTATTTGTATTGAAAACATAAAAAGACACTTACAATGTAAATTATGTTTTTGATTCTATTTAAAACTGCATATTCAAATCTCAGCCCAACTTTCCGCAAATTAATAACCTTTGTTTATATATGCTTATCTGCATGAGTTTGAGTAACTAGTAATACATTTGATTGAGATAAATACCTTAATGGCAAAACTATAGCAGTTCATTGCTGCCTGCATATTCTCATCGAAACCGGGAGCCATCAGCGCTTTAGTCTCCTGTTCCGAGGCCAGAAAGAGTCGGGCTGCATCAGTCAGAGCCAGGGCTTCTCCTGGAGCGTTGAACAGAGTCTGCTCACAGCTACGAAGACAGAAACATTTCAGCATGTTCTCTAGACAAGAGCAAGAGCTTTCAATCTTTTTGCCACCAAGGACCCCCAAATATGATCAGCCTTATGCGAGGGACCCCAATTCTACAATAAAAAAAAATAAAAAAACAACAGCAAAAAAATGTTTTATGTATAAAGACCCAATTTACACAAAAAAAAAATTAGATTAATTGTGTCAAATATTATTTGGAAATCTATAGCACTGTACTGTTAGATGTATTAGGTTTTTTTATTTAGTTAGTTAAATCAACATTTTGATTCATTTAAATAATTTGACTATTTATTCTATGACATTTAATTTATTGTAAATCACAAGCATTAATAAATGGATCATTTACCGGGCCATGGCGAGATTACAGAAGGCAGCATACTGAGGACAGTCCTGCTGTTTCAGCTCTTTGGCCAGCTGACCTGAGGAAAGATGTCATACAATCATAAACAGTGACTAGCAGTGCTACACATTATCTGAGCAGTCTAATGATACAGTACTCACCAAACTGTTCACTTGCTTCAGCAACATTAGGCTTCCGTAGAAAACGTCTGTGATTTGAAGAAGAGCGAAATATTAAAACGCCACTAAATGCGATTAAATTGTTAGGCTGGACATCCGACTAGCCACTCGGCAGGAATTGTTCGTTATGCGAAGAAGCTGGTATGAAAATAAACATCTAAAGGATGTGATCAGCACCTGTTTATACATAAATCGTACATTAATGGGATCATTTAATTTCGTATCTCTTTACATTTAAGTTAGTTAGCAACGTGCTAGTGTGGGTTGTGTAGTGCTGTCATGACATTCTTTGGTCACGCTCAATATTGTATACAACATTGATTTTCAACCAGAGATAACATTGAAAATATTATTTTATTAGTAATATAAATCTTTTATTTTAGCTCTTACTTTTTCAGTTTATTTGACACTGCCCGGTAGCGCATCAGAAAATCTCCCTCGGCTGCCATTGTTGACACTTAAGAAGGAGGGGCAAACACACAGGAAGTTCCAATTCGAGAGTTCCCGTTGGTTGCACACATATCCGAAGCTGTCTTTTGATTGGTTTTCACACTTCACAGGCTACAGAAAATCGGTTTAATGCATAATAAAGGCTATATTATAGTTTATTCACAGCCATCATTTGTAGTAACCTAGCCTGCTCCCTGAATTCAATGCATTCACAGTCTCTCTCACGGGCACCAAACCAACAATTACAAAAAACACACACAAAAACTGATTTTGCACGGGCATTTTGTAATAGACTGAATAAAATTTGGACAAAATTGGACAAATATTGAAGGAGGAGTAGCAAAAAAACGAAATACTGTACTTTTCAAAATGGCCACTACTGTAATGGGCGGAGTCTAAATGTAAGATGTTAAATGTGATCAGTATGAAGAGTAATGTCTCGTGCGCGCTGCTGGCCAATGGAGGTCGACGTCCGCACACGGCGGCCATCTTACCACAGGGAGCTCGCTCACTCGTAACATGGTCAAAGAGTATAGAAGTACCATACTCTTTGACATGGTGCATGTACTTTTAAATAACCATAACTTGCTCAATTTTCTACCGATTTTCAAACGGGTTGGTTTGTTATAAACGTCAGAGATGTAGTTATGATACTGCATACATATGAATAATTATAACAATGGACTTCCATATGAAAGAATTATAGCCACTTTAATATTGTTTGTAAGAAACCAAACCGTTTGTAAATCCGTCAAGATTTCAGCAAGATAAGAGGATTTGTGTGCGTGCTGATCACTCACCTTAATCCACAGCTTCCCTGTGGTAAGATGGCCACCGGAAGTGAC
This sequence comes from Abramis brama, assembly GCF_963993115.1. NCBI lineage: Eukaryota > Metazoa > Chordata > Actinopteri > Cypriniformes > Leuciscidae > Abramis > Abramis brama. The sequence goes on along the minus strand of NC_139964.1, from coordinate 32,654,755 downwards.
TCCTCCTTAAGCCATCTAGCCTTTATATGGATATCTATGGTTTAAAGGTGCCTTGTGTAATGTCCGCCAAAAAATCTATTCATACTCCACATTCCATACCAGATGGGGGCAGTATACCTCCAGAAAGTGAGTTGGTCTACTCTAGAGCAGGGTTCACCAATCTTGGTCCTGGAGGGCCGCTGTCCTGCAGAGTTTAGCTCCAACCCCAATTAAACACACCTGAACCAGCTAATCAAGGTCTCACTAGGCATACTAGAAACTTTCAAACAGGTGTGTTGGAGCTGGTTGGAGCTAAACTCTGCAGGGACAGCGGCCCTCCAGGACCGAGATTGGTGAACCCTGCTCTAGAGTAACAACCGAGAAACGGCATAGTCTCTATGCTCCGCCCCTACCTTCACAGTGATTTTGAAATATTCAATTCAATTCAATTCAAATGTATTTGTATAGCGCTTTTTACAATACATATTGTTTCAAAGCAGCTTTACAGAAAGTGCATTTCAGAAATGTACATAGAAAAATACAGTTAGTTAATCATGTATTAATTTAGGGCATAAACATATCGCCAGTGTCGAGTTGTCTCTTCACAGGCTTCGAGTCGTCTCTGCACGGGTGTTGGGGCATCTGTAGTTTCAATGGGAGGCTGGATACAAACTGGAGCTGACGATCTGTATTTACCTTGGGACTAGTGTCCCGAGATAACAACAGAAAAGCAGATGGGAAATAATTAGCGTAGCTGCTGTTCATAATATTAATGCATTCAATCTGATTCAACTGTAGTAGGCTATAAAAGGTAAAATATGACATCTTCAGGCTACTCCCCTTGACCTTTACCAGTGAATATGTTCATATTCGTAGTTTGAATAATTAATTTGACAGACAGCATTCGCTGATGTTGACCAAGCTAGCGCCAACATAACCAGAGCTGCCAACTCTCACGCATTCACCGTGAGACACTTTTCACACGCTCTCAAGCCACACATCAATTTTCTCACGCACAGAAAAATCGCGAAGCAAAGAGGACACGGAGACCGACAGACTAGACAGAGCAGGTTAGTTATGATATAAAAAAATCTCAGCTCTCAGATTCTGTCAATTTTATTACGTTTTGGCGCTTGTAAATGTTACACGACAGATCCATAGCGCACGTGAACCGATCATCTCTACTAATAGCAGAGAATGTCTAATAGGAAGAGAATTGGCACTCTCTGCTTACTTCCGGTTTCTGGACTGGCTGCAGTAACACGTCTCTGTCCATGCGGGGGCGCTCGCAGGCGAGTGCAGAATGAATGGAGGTCTATGGCGAAAAACCCTCAAAATCCACTTTTCTCAGGATATAATTTTTTGTCTAGTAATTTGAATGTTGTATTCGAAAGGAGATGCAAAGAAATTACACATTGCTGGGTGTTAGATTTTTTAGAGTCACTTATTTGGTTTAAAAAGTCTTTTAAAATGTCAATGACGTCAGAATGCTAGCGTGTTATGGGCAACAACAACTCAACCTGTAAGAAATCGAAAAGAAATAAGTACTCGTTCATTCAACTTTCGACCTATAACCCATGTTGAACTTGCAAAACCTACAATAAAATCTGAGATTTCTCAACGGCAATCGGGTGAAAGAGACACATTTAGCCGTCTAGCCCCATAGACTCCCATTCAGTCTGCACTCGCCCGCGATCACCTCCAGTGGAATTCTAATGGAACTGCAACCAAGATCGATACAATGGGGCTAATAGGAAGTGCCAAGGCTCTCCGTAGACGGGCTCTGCTAATAGTAAAAAAACACGAACACTGTTGAAAGATACAGTAGGCTACGACTTACCAAAATGTATTCCTCATACATAATATCGACCAATCAGTGTTTTTTATCAGCGTGAAGAGGTCAATAACATAGCTGGAGAACAATTATGTCAGATTTACCTCAGGAAAGCCATTTAATAAACATAATATAGGTCACGTAGTTGGCAAGAAAAAAAGAGATATAGAGATTGTGCTATATATGTGTACTATATTACAATACTATATTTATGTACGTTATATATACGTTTATCGAACAGCCTTCGATACATTTCTATGTTATAACTTCCCGAAAAAACTACACAAACATATAAAACAAACTTCTAACGAAATACTAACAGCATCTTACTTACCAATCCAAAAGAAATGTTGCAAGTTCGGAGTCGAACCTCATTTCTTTCATGTCCATTAGTTGTCTGGTTCTGCTCCTTTTTTTATCAGATTTTATTTGAATGTAGTAGTGGGCTGTACTTTCCACACGATTGACATCAGGTTCAAGTACGCCCACAAGCCATGCGAGTTATTCGTGTATTGCATGTTTGGCTGGTGGTTATGTTGCCCGCATACCGCCTCCCATGGCCGAAACTGGTATTACGACACCTGTCGGGCCGTGGCTAGTAATGCTGATGCTAATTCAGGTTGATATCTCTGCAGCACTATAACTTGTCATTTTTTTAATGACATCATCGCCCTTATTTCTTCTCATTCTTTTGATGCGTGTAGCTCATTTTTTGGATATTTTTAACTCAATTCTGACACATGGCACCTTTAATGTAGGAGGTGAGGCGAGAGGTTTGGGGGAAACGACACATATCGACACAGCTTTCAGTTGTTTTAATCTTTCATTTATTTTATGTTACACTGGTCCATAAAATACTAATTATACAAAATGATTTATTATATTTATTTGACTCTAAGTACATTCTAGCAGGTGAAATTCATTCATTCCTTCACAGGTTTTCATAAACAGAATCAAATACTTCTTCTTGGGCTTTGCAGTGCTGAAAGAGAACACAGCAATAGAAACTGTTGGTATTCTAAAACAACACTAAAATTTTAATTATGACAAATTTTCTTTTTGATTAAGGGAGACATAATGTTTAATTCCCGTATCCCCCCTCCCTCCCCCCTTTTAATGCTGTATTGTTATTAATAATATGTGCTTTGTGGTTTAATTGTGTGTCTGAGTTTGTAAGCATTTATGTTTTAAGTGTATGTCATGAAGTACCTTCAGTGCATGATTCTATCCTCAAGAAATGTTTATATAATCAAGACTACATTTAACTTTACAACCATTTTTTTTATTTTATGTAGACCTACATGTAATATAATTAATAATAATTTAACATAGGCCATTATTACAGGTCATGGAATGTTGCACAATTGTCCCCTATTAAACAAACCTTTTTATCTGATTTTGTCTTTCTTGTGTTTTCTTCATGCATCATAATCTCTGGATTCAATGTATCATAAATGGAGCTTGATCTGTATTGTAGCGCCTGTTGGAAGGGAGTATAAGGTGATGCATAAAACTTAGCCCTTATTAAGCCTAAAATTCTTACTAAAACCAATTCCCAATAAATTCCAAATATTGAGGCAAAGAAAAGGAAATCTCACTGTGTAGAGTGATGCAGATGCAGCATTCTCATCCAACATCACATCATCACTTTCCTCGGGCCTCTGCTCTGCTACTACATTTTTGTCATCTCTACAAGGAGGTTGATCCTAAAAAAAGAGGCAAAACTACAGCTGAAACTAACAGTAACACATGTGGTTTTCCGGATTGTACACGTCTTCCCTTCTCTGCTCATAACAGCACTATCTTGCAATCAAAGCAACTCTGGAATTACACATCTTGCATAATAAAACAAAGATAATCTTTTCTGAACTGACAGACAGAATACTGTCTAGTTAACAGTCCATATCTATAACCTCAGATGCATCAAAGTATTGAATAAAGTATACACAATTTAAAAATAGGTTGTATTATTACAGTATGTGCTATACATGTATGGCCAAGTCAGTGTTACCTTGTAGCTCTTTAATATGCAAAGTGAGCCGGCAACACTGAAGATGAGAAGCATTCCTGAGAAAGCCATCATTGTGATGATGTCATTTTCTAACTCCTCATCTGGCTCCTGATAACCTTTATCTGGAGAACAGAGAGTTAGGGTGGGACATGGGAGAGAAGCAAAAAAGGAGAAATGTTGTTTTTCTTTTGCTGAAAGGGACAGTTTCAGTCTAGCATGTCACATGGCTGAACTCACAGGCTTCTTTCGCTGTCATCATTTTTTATGAATCCATAATGATCCTCTTTATTCATCAGTCAAGCCTATCTATTGGCTCACAAGCCACACATTTATCAAATGAAAGGTTTTGAAGTAAAAACCACTATCAAGATTCATACATATTTTAATAGTGTTTAAGTTGTGCCTGAGAGATTAGCAAAAGGCACCCGTGCATTTCATTCATAGCGCACATAAAACGTAAGACCAATCCTGGATGATCAATGATCTGCAGACTCACCTCTCACTTGAACCACCCAATGCACTTCCGAATTGTCCCCAGGTTTTCCCAATGTATTACGAAAAACGTAATTGCCAGACACGGAGCTGTTGTGCATTTTGATATGTGCTGTCACCGACGTTCTTTTGTCAAGAAATTCACTTTTAAGATCTTTATTCCAAATTCTCCTGTTCTGGGTGTTGTAGCATTGAATGCTCAAGCTGAGGTTTGCTGGAATTACCACTGACAGGTTGAAGTAAAGCTTGTCTCCTGCTAGTGCCACTCTGGTTCTGTTGCTCAACATAGAGATTTTAGATTTGGCTGGAGGGACAGAGGAAAGATCATGGTGTTATTGAACCATCTGTGCTCTCATGATATGTTCATAACTTTCTAATTCGTTTTGAGAGAGTGTGGGTGAGAAATCCAGCAATACAATAACGAAAATGAAATGAAACACACTGCAATAACACATAAATAATGGTCAACTATACCTTGAGTTTCCTGCCAACAGCACAGTATTACGATCCAACACAGCACAGCATACATCTTTATATGTGCAAAATGTACATGTCCTTTCATTTAAAAAAAAACCAAAAAAAAAAACCAAATGAATCCACCTTTTCTTTCTTTGTGTTGTTTCATCAAACTCAGATATCACCATCCAGCACAAAGTTTGCAAAAGAAGTGGTAAAAAATAAAATAAAAAAACCGTAACAACACAGGAAGTTAAGCCATATTACATCAGAGTGGAAGTTCACATAACATCGTGAAGTACAATCTCATGAAAACCTCAGTAGCCTAAACACTTCCTTCCTCACACCACAAGCTCAATTTCTTAATTTTTTCCTTTCTCAACTTTCTTAAATTTGTGAACATAACAGAACTGTTGTTCTTTGGTTGGTATATTAAAAACGTAGCAATACTTAAGTCTGTATATAAACAGTTTTAAAAACAAAGTTTCAACACCTTGTCTTTGACCACCAGGTGGCAGCAGAAGAGCACGTGATTCGAGATTGCGAGAGAGCGCCTGACTCACATCAAATAAAAGAGGACTTCCAAAATCATCAAAAATGAATTACGTAATGATTACATCACTGTCACTGAAATACACATCATTAGCGCCAGGGCAGATAAATCAAAAACAGCAGTAGCGAATCGTCAAATAAAGTTTTCCCACCGTTTAGTATAACTTTAACGTATATATATAAAATAGCCTATCTGATACAAAATAGATAACAGGCAGATGATAATGTCTATAAGTGTTTATAAGTGAAAACGTAAAAAGCCAACAACATTAAACTAAATTTAAGCCATCAAGACTGCACAAGCACCTCAAATACTCCATGATAAAGATAAAAAGACTGAGATAGAGAGATAAATGAGGAGCAAGGAGAAGAAAAGAGCAAGGTATTCAGTTAGAGGTGACAAATTGCCTTATTTAATGAGAAACAGGTGCATGTGTGTCTTGTGACTGCTGAGCTGAAGTAAAGGAATACTTACAAACTCATATAAGCCAGGCAAAACTGACCTCACATACCAGAGGGAGAGGAAGAGCGAAACAAGAGCACAACAAATATAACATCTGGATACCAGGGAATCAAAATATTTCATGTCCCATAATCTTTTTTCATTTTTTTCTTTCTGGAGTCATTATGAGAGTCAAACACAAGGCATTAAACAGAACAGGTTCATTCCAGGCTACTTTTGAGAAATAAAAAAAGGAAGTTGATTTTGAATGATAAATGTGTATATTTATTCTGCTGCAGTTCCTGGATATAAATGGCATAACAACCTAGTTTTTATCTTGATTTTGAGGTTGGTAACAATTGTTTTATGACTGAAAATAGTCGTCTTGTATTGAATTCAAAAGTACAATCAAGGTAAATGGTATTACCTTTGGCACATATTTTTATTACAAGTCTGGACATTTTGTTATCCAGGTTTAAAAGACATTTATTGAAGTGGAAGACAAAGATTCACCAACTGTAACCATGGAAATAATACAGAGAGAAGTGAAGAGTGAATTATGAATGCAGTGTTTTTAATAAAAGAACATTCCAACTGAAAGCCACATGCAAGTTCATGCAATTTTTGCTCAGCAGTGTTAAAGAGCCTTTTGATTGAATAACAGAAATCATGTGAAACTACCTGATTTCTCTCTCTCTCTCTCTCTCTCTCTCTCTCTCTCTCTCTCTCTGTAGATTTGTCTATTCTTGTGAGAAAATGTCCTCACACATAGAATCAAACATGTTAAAAACTGACAGATGAGTTATCATCTGAAGTGGTTATCACTATTTGAAATGCACATAAATCAGCTAAATCGTGTTTTGCTTTAAAATGCCAATAGGTTTCTGTAAGGGTTTGGTTTAGAGGTTGGGTATAGCATTATTATTATAATGTCTGTGAAAGGTTTGTCTATGAAAGGTATTTACTAGGTTGTGTGTGTGTGTGTGTGTGTCACTATAAATGAAAAAAGGGCAAATGATCAGATAGAGAAAACAAAATAAATCTACAGAAAAGGTGCACATCTGGAAAGGGTGATATTTTGGGAAGGAGTGAGAAGGCAGAGGCCAACAGATGGATGGGGGGGGGGGGGGGGGGGTAGAAAGAAAAAAAGAAGGGAGGGGATAAGATAGAGGAGAGAGAGAGAGACAGAGTTGAATGTACACAAGTTCTTATGCAGGGCAGAAATAAGTTTAAGTGTCTCTGACTGTCAATAGATTTCAACACGGCATTCAGAAAGAAGAAGTGGACAGGACAGTGATATTACAGCAGAGGAGAGGAGGACAAAAAAAGAGAGAGAAAAGCCACATCTCGTTCCCTGAAAAAGTAAGTAACTTTAAGTGGAATTAAAACCATTGAAAGCATGTGTTCTATAATATTGCACTTAAGTGGTATCTGTGTCCTGCAGTTTTACTATTCCGCTATTCCGCCCCTCTCTGCTGGATATATCCTTCATATCTTGCAACTGGGACAGTCTAGAACTCATAAAGCATCAAAACGCAAGTTTAAGAAATCAATGTTTAGGATGTATTAATGTCTGTTGTAAGTGTTTGATTGATACCCATGTTATATAAGTCAGCTCCTTCTCTCTGAATTTGAGAGACTGCATGATTTGAAGAAAAAATAAATGTGTGAAATGGGTTCAAACTGACAGAAGTGTCCTGATCGAACATTAATCCTGTGATTTTCGGATTCTTGAGCACATCCAGATCTCTGCTACGCCACGACGTCATGGAGCCATTTTAAGAAATGCCTCTTTTCTGACTCACTCTACAAAGTCAATTACTATGATCTCCAAGTTCAATATTATGCAAAGCTCTCTCTCCCTTCTGGACTCCCTCTCACTGCAGTTTCTCTTTGCTTTACTGCAGCATTTCTCTGCAATGTGATTGTTTTAGTCTAATGATCATGTTGATTGTGCGTTCTCACAGTTATCTTACCTCAGAGAGCTCTCTGTGCCTCAGTCATTGAGCCTTGTGGCTCAATGCAGCACAAAGGAGATTTTTTTTTTTCAAATAAAACTAATTGAGTTTGCTATCAGTTAGGCCAGTCACAAGACAATCAGCCCGTCATCCATCTCCCCTCTGTGTTCCTGAATGAACTAGTCATTCATTTAAATAGACTGGAAATACCCAACACTTGAGTGATTCTTCTTTGGAGGTGAAGGGCATGAGGCCACGGAAATAAAGCATGAAACTAATAGAATAAAGTCAATTTATAAAAATAAATAAATAAAAATAGCTACAAATTTAAAATAGTTTTACTATAATTAAAGGGATAGTTCACCCAAAAATGAAAATGCTGTCATCATTTACTCTTCCTCAAGTTGTTCCAAACCTGTATGACTTTCTTTCTTCTGCTAAACACAAAAGAAGATATTTTAAAGAAGGTTGGTAATTAAACAGTTGCTGGTCCCCATTGACTTCCATAGTATTTTTTCTTCCTACTATGGAAGTCAATGGGGTCCATCAGTCGTTTGGTTACCGACTTTCTTCAAAATATCTTCTTTTGTGTTCAGCAGAAGAAAGAAAGTCATACAGGTTTGGAACAACTTGAGGAAGAGTAAATGATGACAGCATTTTCATTTTTGGGTGAACTATCCCTTTAATTAAATATTATTTCAACAGATTAAGTGAAAATGATTACTTTGTTGTGTGATTTTATACTATAGAAATGGTAATATAAAAATAAATAAATAAATATAAAAATAAATAAATAAATACAAAATAAATAAATAAACACATTTGTGCCTCGAAAACCTTAATATTAAATATTAAATAATATTTAAAAAATAATAATAAAAAAAGAGTGTCCTAAGGAGAAATTGACAACGAATACAATGAGTAATCGTATAAAAATACAGGCCTCTGCACTATTTTCCACAGAATCATTGGACGCTAAGACACTTCTGGCTGTTTGTCCTGGAAAAAACAAAGTGCTTTCCCATGTGCCAGATGTATTGGCAGGGTAAAGGTTTAAATCTCTTGCCTTACATTGGGAGTTTTCTTAGTACTTGTTTAATTGTTTGCTATTCCTCCTTGCCTCTCCTTGACATCTCAGCCACTTCTTCACCATGACTGTTCCCACGGCAAAGAAGATACTGATGGTGCCTATGGTGGCCATGGCGTTTTTGTCTTCATGCTTTGGGATGAGCAACGAAGTGGATTATGGGAATTGGAACTACAGAGAAGGAGGTAAAACAGATAAATAATATGTATTGGTTTTATATATAGAATGGATTTAAGAATGATACATTTTGTTAAACTTAGTTGAGACTACTTATTCTTATTTTTATATCAATTTAGCCTTATATTTCATAATAAGCGTGCAAGTGGTGTAGTGGTTAAATTCTGAGGATATCTGCTTAAATTTGTGTTTAATTCTGAGGGAATATTCTGTGATGCGTCCATTTCACAAACAATCAAATCATTGTGTTGGTCAGTCTGGACTCAGCTGCAACACCTTTGTTTAGATTTACAGTTTCATGGAGCTAATATCTAATTTTCAATTCAAGTCACATTGCTGACCACCAAATAACTCATACCCTTATCAGTCAGCCTGGCTAAAACACAAACAGACATCTCCTAATTCCACCCTTTGAAGTTAAAGCCCTGTAGTCCGGTGCAAGAAACCTGATTAAACCTATTCTGAAGTATCAGACAGCCTCTTGTCATGTGGTCGCCTGCCTTATTAAAGACTAACCTCATTGTCTTTGCCATCACGGCAGCGGAGAATGTGAACGTGGCTAACATACGCAGCGTGACTCGAGTTTTGGACGCCTGGGGCAAACGCATATTCAAAGATATCAAGACCCTCTTACACTCACAACCCAATGCCCTTCTGCCAGACTACTCCAGGTAACACATTGTACTTCCTGATACCTGTACAAATTCATTGCAAAGACTTTTTACTATGGTGTTGAAGTACAAAGCAATTAGTGTTAACCAACCACCAATATGTTATAACATGCATTTCTTACGACACTTATCTGTAACAAGTAAGCCTATCTCTCTTTGCTATGTTCACTAAAGCTTTCTTGTTTTGCCCACTTTCATTTAAAGTTTTTTTGCACATGAAAGCTGCTTGTTGGACGGTTTTATATAAACAAGAAAAATGCAGCGTCCTTTGGGGTTTGTTATCCTGAAGTCGGCAGTTTAAGAGACTCACTCCCTTAGCCTAAGGAGATTGTTTTCATGAAGCTCATTCTAAGCTACAAGCATTGAAACAGCACTTAAAATGGCAGAAAAAGATTTTTCAGGCACACATGCTGTCTAAATGACTGTATTGCATGTACATGAAATAATGGCTCTTGTAATTCAGACTGAGACTGTTGAAGCTGATCTCTTTTATTTGATCAACTGTTTAGTATCCGACTAGTGCCAATTACCAGATCAAGCTAATAATACACAAAGCATGTGAAGCTAGAAGCACCAATAACAAACACCTAAACTACTTAACTAGCTAAAAAATTAATACTAACAAATTAAGTCCCGATGAAAAAGGTTTACAAGACATTTACCGCCAATTAAATGCTGGAGCTATAAGGGCTTTGGAGACTCTGAATTTTTCTAGTGAAAAGAAGTAGACTTTATTGTATTTGAAATATATTCCCTTTTTCAGTAGTACATTGCAAATATACTTACAAAACGTTTACTATCTTTAAATATATTAAAAGTATATTAGCATCATGCTATATTAGCATCAAACCTTACCTATTTTCACAATGCAACTTTTAACTTTATACTACTTTATATTTTCTAAAAATACATTTTAGAAAAAATATACTTGAAGTGAAAATTCTGTTTATTTTTTAAAAGTGTATTTATTTGCACTTTATTAAAAATATATTTTAGGTATATTTTAACTATGTGCTGGAAATTATCATTGTAACAATGCAATGAAAGTATACTTTCAACATACATTATAGTATACAATAGTATTTTGTACAAAGTATAGCTAAGTTTTATTTGTCTATTAATGTGCATTTGTTATTGAAGACAAAGTGTGCAATTTGTAGTAGTCGGTGCCGATAGCCTCATGGGCAAGTGCGCCGTTGTGCTTCGGGAGACCCAAGTTCGAGTCCTGGCTTGTGGACCTTTCCAGATAAATACACTTAAAGTTGTGCTTTACTATAATTTAATTACAACTAAAATATACTTAGTACAAAATTAGTTGTTTCAAAATAGCACACTTCAAGTTAACTAATCATTAACACACTTTAGTGTGTTAGCACAAATTAGTCTGGCTGCAAGTATACTTAGCATATTTTTTTTCACCAGGGCATGCCTGCTATAACTTGCTATTGCAAGCCGCTCCAAAAATTGCCTACCCTATCTTTAATCCTTAAATGCATGTATGTTTCGCCAATCATTACATATTGGGGTCAAGAGATCCGGATCTATATCTAACATGGATGGATCTGTCAAACTCTCCTGATATCAGAGTAACAATTACAGAACAAGAAAATAGAGCATATTTCGATACCTTTTGGAGCTTGGAAGGGTTCAGTTTGAGCAGATGTTTTATACCATCACCACTGTCCTCCTCAGAGCTCATTTCCCAGTGCATTCAGCATCTGGCTCATGTTCACGATCTCGAACATATTCTCAAGATTCTGTCAGACATTGCACTTATTCAGTCATAAAAGACTCAATTATTATTGTGCAGAAAAAAATATACTTACACAGTTACACACCTCGGGTCGTTAGCGACCCTTCACAATTTTTAAAAAATTTTTTTGTTGTTTGTTATATTGTTTATAATGAATTGATTGAGGAATACTACGAATATTCAATGTCTAACTTTTAAAAAAAAAATGAATGAGGAGGAGGGTAGTGAATGACGTCCCGGGTCACAAAAGACCCGAAGTAGGCTATTCGTTTAAGGGTTATCTTGACACAGCGTTTAAAAAAGCGGTGCTTGTGAGAAAAACAGTGCGGTTGAAAAGCATCAGGATGCAGCACAATGAATAAATAGGCCTATAAGTATCACGTAAAAAAATTAAAAAGCATAAAGGAACTAATAACACAATGACTGGATGGCAGGATTTTGGATGCATTTGAGGATAAGTAGCCTATCCCTTATGAAAATTAAGCATGGTTTTGCTACTCTAAGTATAGTTTAACCATGCTATTTGTAGTAAAACTGTGGTTATACAAATGGTAATCAATCCACCAAAAACATGGTTACTACACTTAGGCTACTATAATAAAACCATGGTTAATTTTGGTAAGGGATGGCAGACGCCAGAAGAGAGATTAGCATTAGGCCTAGTCTAGCTGTGAAAATGCTATAGACCAGATGAGCCACCGAGCGAAAAGGCTGTTTTCTTTTTGTTGTTGTTCGTGAAGCAGCAGGATCGGACAGTTGTCATAATGTGGTGTACAAAGGACTCGTCATCCTCTGGCACTGAGCGTTTTAACACACCTGGAGGCAGTAGCGCTGTGACCTTTTTGTGAGGCAGGTCTTGGCTAGAAGGACCAGAAGCTCAGCCTTGTCATTTTAAACTACGTCCTGTTAATGTATGTTCTTTGACTTACTGACCCCATATATAGTGCACTAAAATGAATGTAAAAATCTCCTTATTCACATCAATAACGCATAATTGACACAACATTCCCATCTTAACACTCCTAGGTCTCACTTGGTACATTGATCCAGAGTTGAGTGTTGTAGTTGAGGGCTTATATGAAATATGAAAATATTAATTAATATGTCCTTATATGAAAAAAATGATTTGTTTCATGCCATTTAAGTATATTTTTTAAATTGCAGTATAAATCTGCCAAACCCTTACGGAAGAAGCACAGAAGAACGATTATACACTATTTCTCTCTCTCGTACAGATGTTGCACACAAACACACTCACTCTCACACATTCCAGTCCTGTCTCACACTCTTCTTTCTCACAGGGTTCGTCCTCTCTCGGAGTCCCTAAATGATCTCTTCAGAGAAGTCTCCCACTTACAGAGGCGCATCACAGATCTTAACAATCGCCTAGCAACCCTGGAACCCTTCCTCCGTCATCATGGTTACCGAGAGGAGGGTGAGGAAGGAGGGGACGGCAAGGGACCGGCTCCTCAGAGTGTGAAAGGAATGGGACAGAGTCAAACAAAGTATTCACGACGGTACATGGTTCGAGTAGTCCATCCTATGAACAGGGTGGTGAGAACCAGACGAGTGAAAGTGTTCAAAAATCAAAACGGAAGGGTCAAAGCGAGCGAAAGTGAGAGGTAGAGGGCGGTAAAAGATTATAATCAAACATTAATGTTATTCAAGAAATATCCTTTATACTGGAAATAGAACAATTCACATATTAGACATGTTAGTATACTAGCGTGCATACATCATCTTTTGTCTGTACTCCTTCATGTTCAGGTCTCGAAGGTGAGATTAAAGTTCCTTGGCAAAAAAACTAATTTTGGGAATGTGGATTGTGGAAAACTTTCCCAGCAGGATAATGAAAAAACAAAAAGAAACATTGAGAGTAAAAACAGACACTCTAGCTTTTTCCAAACAAAGCTACAGCTATACTATCAGCTATTGTTTTCTGTGGGGAATCTTTATGGAAGCTTTGCTATACAGAGCCATTTGTGTGACAGGAATAAAAAAAAAAAAAATTTTCATGATTGATTACTTGTGTTTAACTTGTGCAAAATTCACTTTTATATTGTTTTTGAACAAATTTATGTGTCTGCAGTGTGTGCTCTTTACACAACAACCCAATTGTGGTAAAAATCCATCCACCCCATTTGTAATTTTCCCCATAAATCTGAAACAGTGTCTCAAAATGAGCCGCTCAGGAACGTGCTCCAATGTGATGTCACATGCTGAGGCCCTGCCCACAACTGCTGTCGGAATCTGCCTTATTAGCATAAACACTGCCCTGAGTGAGCTGTAGAGTCCGCCATGTTTATCTCCTTGCCAGAGCATTTAAAGGTCCCGTTCTTCGTGATCCCATGTTTCAAACTTTAGTTAGTGTGTAATGTTGCTGTTAGAGCATAAATAATATCTGTAAAATTATAAAGCTCAAAGTTCAATGCCAAGCGAGATATTTTATTTAACAGAAGTCGCCTACATCGAACGGCCTGTTTGGACTACATCCCTCTACTTCCTTCTTTAATGACGTCACTAGAACAGTTTTTGGACTAACCTCCGCCCACAGGAATGCTCCCTCAACTCTACCGAAATTCATTTATGTACTTGCGCACTTCTTATAACTTACTGTGTTTACTCAGCTCTTACAGTGATTTTCTGAAGTAAAACTGACGCTTCATCTTTTGTGTGATGTACAATAAACTTTATTAAACTCATCAGTATATGTTTGATCATCATTCAGACAGCAGACTTGTAGGCTATTAATAAATAATGGATACATACAAGCAGATGATAAATACGTTATAATAACCGTAATTAAAGGAGCCGTATGTAAGATTGGTAGATAGGTGGAGGGTGGCGCTTCAGGCCAAAACACAAGATGACAACATCAACATCAGTTGAGGGCTGCAACTTAACTTTTTAAATGACAATATCCTGGCCGTACTACTGTTGTCAGTAATATAAGTATTTGAAATGAACATGATTTCTTAATGTCTAGTGACATATCAGGGCCATTTTATGATTAATTGAAATACATTTCTTACATACAGCTCCTTTAAACTACTAAACTATAACTTACCTGTTTCATCTCTATACAGCACTCTGACTCTGTAGGCATTATTGTCCGACTCGAAATGAACACCGTTACTGAGAGTTTCTGATATTATCATCATTCCGTGAGATGAAATTGTCCTGAGAGACTGAGCGCGAGCTCATGAAGCTCCGCCCCCTGGGTCGTCCAGCAGCAGCTTATTTGCATTTAAAGGGCACACACTAAAACAGCGCCTTTTTCTGAGCCCCCAAAAATGACAATTTAAACATGCTGTAAAAAATGATCTGTTGGGTATTTTGAGCTGAAACTTCACATACACACTCTGGGGACATCAGAGACTTGTTTTACATCTTGTGAAAAGGGGCATAATACGGGACCTTTAAAGTTCCTGTGAACCGGAAGTTTCAACCGATTTTATTTCAGTGTTGTGATGTATTTCGAGAGAAACGGAATACTAAATGATAAAAATAGAGGGCGTGGCTCTAGAAAAGCAGGCGTTTCATTCAGACAGCAGAAGAGAAATTAGTATAATACTCACCAGACACACCATCTGACAGCCAGCTTTCTGTGGGCGTGCATCGGTTGTATGCGCTCAGGAAATCAAATATCCGAAGTTTAGACTGATATGGCTTTAAAATGCAAGCAAATAAAAAAACGTACATGATGATGAAGAACTGCAACGTCACATGAGCGTGGCCGTTTGATAGTTGATAGTCAAAACCAATATGTTTTGGTAGTTTTTGGTAGTATCCGGACCAAGGCAAAAGCTGTTGGCTGCGCCCTCTTCTGGAAAGCGCGATGGGGAGCAGAATCTCATTTGCATTTAAAGATACATACACGAAAATATTATGTTTTTCCTTCTGCTCAAAAATGGGATAGAGACACATTCTGGGGACACCTGAGACTTATTACATCTTGTAAAAAGAGGCATAAAAGGTCTAAATACAGGGGCTGATAGACAATATTCGTTGTTGAATATCTCACCTCTCTTTGTTAACGTAGCAAACTATAATAATTTGCAAATAATATCTTTAGTACTTGAGTAAAACAACACAGACCCATTCCTGATTTTTTTTTTTAAATTTATAAAGAAAATAATGATTTGTGCAATTTAGGCTTGGATGGCACAATGCTTAATTGTGAAGAAAGAACAATATAAAATGTCTACAACTGAAACTAGTTTTTAGGATTAGTACGATTAATTTGAACTAGTTTTACCTTGCTGTTGTTTTGTTTTAATTACATAGGCTATTCTGCAGGCACTGTTATATGCATGTATAAAGAGGTAAGTGCAGCATTGTACTGCATAATTTAATTATTCTCATATTACAATCCATGTTCCAACCACCCCATTCAAATGCTTTTCATAAATGATGTCAGCCAGGTGACCTCATTTATCACAGGCTCCCAAATCTTCAATTAAATATGGTTTCCATCTCTATGTATTTATGAAAGCATCCTATTATAAACCACACATTACCCCTGCATATAAAATACATCATTACTAAATATCACACACATATGCACAAAATAAAGAAGTATGCAGCATTACTGAAACAAATCACTAATGACATTAATTCCCTCAAACAATATTTATCTGCATTGAGGAACACAGTTGTTTATAAGCTCACTTTAACCCAACACATGCTTTCTAGAACAGGTTGTGTGGACTGACAGGATCATAGTGGTATAATTTTAACAGCTGGAAATACAAACCATTGCGCGCCACTATACCCCCTTCTTCTGCTGTGCGCAAGACGAATCTGAGTGTTTTGTAACTCCGGCCACATGGTGGCAGTGTTGTGGCGGGTTAGTTCACCGCGTGCCTGTTTGACAGGAGTGAGTGTCTGGTCTGTAGTCAGTGGGTCTGTCTGCGTCCGCTGTTTTTTTGGCCAGCACAGCACAGGACTTAAAAGCATTTACCAAGACATGTCAGTGTGTAGTATGTGGGTATGCTTGCGTGTATTTCTGTGCTGGTGAGGACGTCTGACAGTATATTGGTACGTATGAACGCAAATACGTGAATGTAGGCGGCTACGTCTGTACAGATTTTTTGCTTTGGCAAAACTTTTAGCACCCCTACGTAAACGATTGACTCCCTGTTATCTGACCCTCTCTAAATTAGTTTGAAGGGTTAGACTTGCCACGCCTTAATTACTATTCTGAATCTCTCCATTCACGACCTCCTCTGTGACCATTCCTTAAAGTCACCATATCTAAATTGACAATTCTTATTTTTATTTTTATCATGGATTATTGCATTGTAAATGATTTATCCGTGCAAATCATTTTTAAATTCATGTGCCCTCGTAATCTTTAATCAAAATAACTTCCCTGACATCTCTTCTCTGATGATGTGGTTACTGGCGCGAGGGCGGGACAACCTGTCACTCACATGACATCACAACAGTGGCAAACCAATCAATACCACATGGACAAAATCAAGTCCTGCCCTACATTTGTTCTTGTTCGAAAAGCCGTTTCATTCAAATATACATCACAATAGATAAGAAAAAAACGATTGTAATTTCTGTTTCATGTCAACTTTAAACTAATGCCTTATTAATTACTTTCTGAATATAGTCTCCATTCACGCCTCCCTCTATCCGTGACTCTTCCTTAAACTTCCCTGCTTGCGTTTATTTCTTTTTCTCCCTGTCGCCATGGACACGTGTGGGTGTTGCATATCATCTCTACTTGCTGTTTCTGTGTTATATGTTGTAGCAACCAAACCAAGTCACAGTATACTACACAGATCTTTCTTCTTTTCTCTCTCCCTCTGTCTCTCTCTCTTTCTTTCTCTAAAGGTCCAGTTGCTAGGTAACAGTTAATTGTCAAGAAATAGTTACATGTGTTGCAATGTATTCTGTGATTGGCTGCCTGAAGGAAACGTGTTAGTGAAAGAGAGAGAGAGAGAAAAGGGAATGAAAAAGAGAGTGGGGGAGTGAGACAGGAATAGAAAGAGTAGGTTTGTGAAATATTGAATTGCAAATGGTTTTAAAATAAACAGCTATTGCTTTAAAAATAAACAGCATGTATGACATTCTCATGATTAAAAACAGCTCTTGCACACAGGAATCAATAATCAGAATGATATGTTTGACATGACTCGATAGGTACAGAAAAGAGCGATAAGTACTTTGCTTGCAATTTGTTCATGATGCAGTGAATCAGACGTATCCAGGGCAACAACAGTGGATAATAAGCTCTCGTTCACGTTTCATGTACATTATGTCACGAATCAAACCTAAGCTTGTGTAGAGCACATAAGAAACGAAGGAAAATTTGTCCCACAATTTTCATATTAACAACATGAAAACCAAATGAGATTCATATTTGGAACATGATGATGACACTGAAAAAAAAAAAAGGGAGTGTCACCATTTCCTCTCAGATTCTCGCTGCTGGAAATGTATGGAAAAAGACAGAAGGACTATAAAGCTTGAGATCTCTCCCTTTTATTTTGTTTTTAGTCAACACTGTTTTGTACAAAGAGACAGAAGAATATATCTTAGCACTTTTCACACTGTGTCTGTATTCTCAATAGCTTAAGTATTGTGAAATGTCTCATTAAATTATTATTGTAGCCTTAACACATGTAATCTCTCTCTATACAAAAACAGAAAAAAAGAAACCATTTTTGTCATATTTACAGAATCTGTACAATTGTGATCCATAAGTAAGATTTAAAATAAGTGGTTAAAATACAAGAAAGACAGAATTAAAGACAACGGTGTAAATTTGTGTCTTAAATTCTGGTTCTCGGATGCTATTAGAATGGCACTGTGCTCCTGGTCCAGTGGTCTAATAACTTTTTCCCCTTGAGGCTATAAAAAATCTTCCAGACAAAAATGTATCTCAAACTTCAATATTTTAAATATTTGTCTTCATATATTAAAAGGCTATGGAAAGGGGACATAATTATTTACAGCAGACATAATAGATAACCATTGCACTGTGCTCTGTTTTCTTCTCGCTCTCTCTCTCACACACACACACACACACACACACACACACACAAACACCTGTGCGCACACTTGCCCAGTCTCACACAGAGGTAATCAAGCATATGATTTCAGATACACGTACAATCATATGTGACGTACCTTACTAGGGAGGACTCTAAAATGACAAACCAATAAAATAGAGTCAAACTACTGAAGTCTTCTACCAGTCATCAAGAAAATTTTAGGTAAAATGAGAATGAATAAGAAGAGAAATAAAACACTGTAACGACACAGAACATTGGCTACTGTCCCTCCTGTCCTCTTCCGCCCATCTCCATTGTTTATTCTGCGTCTCACACTAAACCTGTATTTATCAAATGATATTAGCATGCTTTTACAAGGCCACATCTTTAAAATCGAAATGAAATATAAAATTGGAAAGCTTTTCAGGAAGAGCAAAGGCAAATGTCCCTGACACTCGCACACACAATCACACAAAACTTCCTCTACATACTGTAGTATAGGCTACTAATAAAAACTATAGGCTTGACTCTCCAGTACAAACACAGAGATTGACAGGAAATGCAATGGTCTAAGTCTGTCAACACATCTCTTGCTCTTAAAAAATGCCACACTGTTATGAGATATCTTATGAGATATCTTTAAAGGATTTACTAAATAAAAGAAAAAGTAGATCAAGCCTAAAAAAATCTTAAGGGTACTTTAAAAAAAAAAATGGTACCATGCAAAGAAATGTATCGTGAGAGCAAGTGAGAAAATCTTGTGCGACAAAAAAATGGCAAAATTAGCTTTGGACACAAAAATGGTCATCTCCTTACCTAATAGCAATGTTCTGACAAAATCTAGCATTATCACCAAAATTTGGGTTTGCCTGATAATTTCCCTAACGAGGTATTATTCCATACATATCCATTTTTCAAAGATCTTATCAGTTCATTAGAATCAGCACATCTATTGAATCACCCTGAACCTGTATGATGCACAGTTTATCAACATATTGCAAGAACAAGAGCAGGCATGATATCTAAATAGACATAAATGTATGAAAGATATGGCAATAAATAAGTAAAAGACATGCATGCTCGTCTTAAACACAAACTCTCACAAAAAAGACAACTGAGTCAAATAAGAATGGCAAAAGTTAAGATAAAAATTCACAAATTGATAGCTATACATCAAAACCAAATATTATAAATATTGTGCTTAAAGTGGAGATCTGTTTGGCTAACAGTTCATTCACAAAGAAAATGTATAAACAAAATCTGCAATAAACACAACTAACTTCAAGTAAAGGATTTTATCTAAGCTGTGTGGGCCAAAAGTTCAAAAAAAGACAATGTGTTCAGACTGCCCTGTCATGAGTTCATTTGTGGTTTCGAAAATGATGAAAAAAAGTTAATAAATGCTTGCAACGAACCTCACGTTTATCCAATTAAATGAGTTCACTTGTTTATTGATTTATGTATTAGGCAATTTAGCTAAATGATATGTTTGTTTTTGCCTGTGCCCATCCAAAATTCCTGAGATATACCTCTACTTCATATAAGTGGGTATTAAAACTGCAAATTAACTTTAAATGGTTAGGGGAAATAACGGGAGTCATCCCTACCATTATCATGTATTAAGTTGATAAAAAAGGACTGGCGAATATAACGAAAATATCTAGAAAATTTCACTTCTGCTGTACAGATGCAGTAAAGGATTGTATTAGCCTGGACAGTGATAGGGAGGATATAGAAAAATTCTTAATGTTTATCCATACCGATGAGTTTTAACTGATACATTTTGCAGCAAAGTTGGATTGTTAACCTTCACTCTAATTCTTAAAATATCTAACAAATATGGTAAAACATAAATCTGTAGAGTTACATCCTTTCTGTCTATTCACTGTACAAAGTGGAAAAAATGAATATTTACATAACAAAATGCAAGCATTTGCTGATAATCTTGCAAAACCCTACATACTGTGCACTGGTGTCTCCCTAAGGAAAGTACAGATAAGCATATCCAATACTAACTGCATTCTAAGAGGAAACAAATCCATGACACAGTTGTTATTTTACTGTGTGATCAAAGACTTCCTAAGAAATGCGGGACAGTGGAGGAAAAAAATTCAGTTGAGTTTTGTTTCTATATTGTAGATAACATCATACAACTGCAGCTCAGCTATCAGGGAGGATACTATGCACTGTACAATGTTGTGCAAACCTCAAATATCCTACGTTCCTATTATATTATTAGAACTTGTCAGAATGATAATTTAACTGGTTTTCTTTAGAACCAAGTTCTCGATATTAATACTATGAACACATTCAGGCTACTTTACGTCTCCTCACTGCTGGATATTCCATATCAGTGCTTATATCAATAAAAGGAAGGTTCCAGAATAATATGAATCATCCAATGACAAATCTGTGTGCAGTGACCAGAAAGTTACCATGGCAATATGACCTGTAAATCTGGTATTCTGTAAGTCTTGGTAAGGCACATAACGTGCTGTGTATTAAACCAATATTTTTCTAACAAACGAAACATTATAAAATAAGGTGAAAAGAATACATTTCCTTCACAATGATATCTCAAGTACAGCTGAAGTACTTTGCAAATCATGCCTTGTACACACATTTTACAGCACTCCATACTGGTAAAATAAACTTGAATAACCAATAATAAAGAACCTTTATGGAATCCACATTTGTCTACAACTCAATTAACAATCAAATTAGGTCAACTGACAAATCAAATAAGCCTCCCGCAAAGTGGTTTGTTAACCAAGAACTGAAACTACAGTACAAATATATAACAGCATAAAACATCCAGAAACCAAGCCCAAATGGAACATCATAAACATTGTAATAATATATAATAATATTATTATCAAGAACATTATCAATACAATTATTGTAAGTTTTACCCTGTTGTTTAAAAAGATTAACTGATTTCCATCCACAATTGTACAAAGGATTGTACACGGTTGTCTCCATCTGGATCGGCCACTATTTTGATGTTAGGAGCAGGGAAATAGTGGGATATACAAAAAAAAAAACATGAGAATAAAAGAGAGGAATAAACAGGTTTTCCCCTTAATCTCAACTTTTCAACAGTGGGCAGGTCCCCTCTCTATTTACATACGTACGCTTGGCAGCACATGATCCGCTTAACTTAATGAAAGCATGAGTCAGTTCAGTTCCATACACGGTTTCCTCTTCTTCTTTTTGTGGGCATGAAGGTACTAATTACACACTGTCTTTTCAGTTGTCTCTCATTCATCATTCCACATGTCCGTTGGCTTCTTTTCCACATTTCTATCTGCTTCTGACTCCCATCTTCAGACATCAGACTCTATACTGGATAGCTTCTCATAAACATGTCCGTTGCTCGATCCATTAAACGGTCTCTGTCCTTGACCCATTCCTAACCCATCCCTTGCTGACAGCAGCTTGTTGTTGCTAGGTCCTCCACCGTGGTGGTTGCCAAGAGGCCCGCCCAGACATAGCTCCTTGGGGAACCGAGGGGCCACATTGGACATCACCCCAGAAGTTGCGGAAGCAGGCAAATAGGAAGTCACCCCCATGGAGCCCCGGAAGTCAGCCCGACTGTTGTTGAGAAGCTGTTGCTGCTGCTGCTGTTGTGGCGTCTGTTGCTGCTGCGGCTGTGCCTGCTGCTTTTTGATGTAGTATGATTTGGCGCCGTGTAATAGACACTGGTCGTCGCCGAAGGTTGGGATGAATGGGTTCTGGTTCACCTTATCTGGGTAGAGAGATTTAGACAAGGAGTAAGTCCCGACCCCTCGGGTACCGCCCACACCTCCTCCCATCATGCCTCTATCCCTGTCCCTCATGTCTCTCTCACCCACGGAGCGACGGTGCAACCCACCTTCACCCCCACGAAATAAGCTAAATGATGAACCCCCACCCTTCCCTCTGTCCCCAAAATATGTTGTCTCCCGTTCCCCTCCCGCATACTGCTCAAACATCTGGGCGTAGGGGCTTGCGCCCTCCATGTAGCGGTCTTTGTCTTTTAGGCTCACGCTTCGGGGTGGAGGAAGCATTGACGCTCCACCACTGCCTCCAAACCCACCCATCCTGCCCGCCCCTTCCTTCTGCAGCTCTACAAACGTGTCATAAGAGTGCTGCCTGCGCAAAACCTTACCACCTGGGCCAAATTTCCGCCTCTGTACCTGGGTTTGGGCCCCTGTGCCTCCCCCTCCCTTTCCGCTCTCCAAAGGGTGCTTGCCCCCAATTTGATCCAAGAGGAGGTGGTTGTCCTCACTGATGTCATATAAGTTGCCCGGTTTCTTGCACGAATCACACCGCTTGCAGGAGGCGGAACTAGGGCGGCTTGAGATTTGTCCACTCCCTCCACTGGATCCCCCAACTCCCCCAGCAGCTGGATAGGCCCCGGCCCCGCCTCCCCCATGCATGCAAACTGGCTTGCTTCCTCCACTTCCAACCCCTCCACTGTGGCAATTGCGACATTCCCAATCCCCTCCAGCCAACCCTCCCACCCCTCCGACGCCCTTTTCCCAGCATGCATGGCCCTGTTGCCCAGGTGATCCTCCTCCCATTCCACCCTTACAATCTGTCTTCTTGGATTTACCTTTCAGGAAATCTTCAATGGGAACCAAACTAGTGCACGCTCCCCCAGCACCACCGCTACTAACTACTCCACCGCAACCGCCTCCGCCCAGTCCCACTCCTCCACCCATTCCTGGAGCATCACTTAAATCCAAATGTTCCCATGGAGATGCCCCTTCCTTGGCTCGAAACTGATCCACATAGAAGTCCCTCAAATTATCTTTGTCTCTGAATAGATAGGAGGTGCCGTTACCACCTCTCTGGCTCTTGCGCTCCACGGGTGGGGTGGCTGAGCGGTGTGCTTGTGTTGCTGGATGATGGTGGTGATGATGGATAGTGTGGTGGGGGCGTCTCCTGAATCCAAGCTCAATCTCATCCTGCTCACGGCGAGACTTGGCAGAAGCGGGTCTCTTTTTTAGGCTGTCCCTGTACTGCTTGCGCCGTTTGCCGTGCCCTTCGAGGTTTCCGTAGGTCACGGTGTGAGTGGAAATATCAGACACGTCGGATCGAATGTTTCCATCGTCCCCTCCCGATCCCACCCCACCTCCCCCACAGTACCTTTCATGTCCTGCTATAAAACCTGAACTGGATGCCCCACCCTTGAAGGAGAACTTTCCATATAGATCAGGCAGGCCAGACTTGAAGCTTGACTGGGTTGGGTGACCTGCAATCAGGTCAAACTTTTCCCTGTTCCGATGTGTCAGCGACTGCCGTGGCTGGGTGGTGAAGATGGGCGCTACCCCTCCCCCTAAGCTGTCACAATCGTACCCACCCTCCAATGAACTGGCACTCCCTAAGCTACGAGGTCGGTTAGGCAGGGGACCCGACATACCGAGAGCCAGTTCGGATCCCGTGCCCCCATGGTGGTGTAGGTAATGATCCTGGTACAGGTTGCTGTCCTTCAGGTGCAAGTTCCCAAAAGTCCTCTCCACCTCGCTTACATAGTCGCTGAACATGTTGTCCTCTGGCAGGTACGGTGGAGGCTTGCAGTCTGTGTGGCCTACTAGGCTGCGCCGGTGTTCACTGATGTCATAAACGGCTGACTCACGATGGCTGTAGTCCAATGCGCTGAGGGGTGAACCATTGACCCCAGGCACAGAGGTCATGTTTTTGGCAGTACGCAACAAACGGAGAATGTTGGAGTGGGTGTTGTTCATGTTCATGTTCATAGTGGCTGATGGTGAGTTAAGGGCTGATTTGTTCTCTTCAATCTGAACACCATGGATGCAACTGTAGATGCCCTATTGGACAGATAAAATGAGGGAAAGCAAAAACAAAGGAAAAGAGAAGAAGAAACAAACAATGTGGGATTAGATTTGTTTAATGAAAAGTTTAATTAGCAGCAAACATGTTCACAATTCTGATGCAAAGTTCAAGTCAAACCTTAAGTCTTAAATCTTGTAGTTCTATAGTATTTAAGTATTTATGTTTACAAATTAGTTCTGTAATTACTGTTCTGACAGTCATCTTTATGCTGTAGTTTAGTTTCATAAAGCCTGCTGGAGAAAAAAATTATTTTATTTTAAAAACTTATTTCAGGGATTTTCTTTTATCACGTCATGTTTAAAATGAACAGTTTATCCATCACTGTCTTTAAACTTTTGAGATTATAAATACAAGAAGAGAAAAGGGAAAATGAGGGAGTCATAAAGAATTGAATGGAGAGAGAGAAAAACAGAATGGAATTAGTTCAAGAAAGAGAAACAGTAGGGGCGAAAAAGGTTGTGATTGATGATGACATGGTGACAGTGTTGCGGTAACTCTGTGGTTTTGACTGTCTATCAATGTCTTCAATCAATGTGATTAAAATTCAGCTGACACCACTGTGTCTACTCATCTGTGTCTCTCCTTCATCACTGCCACGACAAATTAATTACACAATATTCTAATAAACCTCTCCAGCTCATTCACCATGATGCAGATTTACTGCATTTTAATCCATTAATCTGTGTAGTTTTGGCTGTATTTTATCAAACTCATTTCTTAATGGCAAATGTGTACACTGTGAGACTGGCTGGGAGTCAAAATACTTCATTATCTTTTATACTGTTGGGTGTGTCCATTTATATTCAGACTAATAAATGTTGTGATGCACTATACTATAATGTCTTTTAAAATTCTTTATATATATATATAAACCATATAAAACATTTTCATAACAAATAATACATGAAACACATGTGGAACAAATAGAATTCTCCTCAAAACATTTCAAAGGCTAAAGGTTACTCTTCTACTGGCGATCTGTCCCTCCAGTGAGGCAACATGTCAGAAATGTTTCCTGTCTCGCTCTGAGTCACGCTTAGTGTCCTATCCACTCTTGTGTATTTTTCCCTCTTCTCTTTATGTTCCTCTTATCTCCACTACCTTCTGTCTATTTTTAAACTCAGGTCATCCTTCCCAGTGTGACTCTTATTCTCATTCATCTCCTGACCCTTCAATCCGATTGGGTTGGAACATATTCTCCATTCAGTGTTATCTCATTTCTTTTTCTCTTTCCTTCTTTCTCTTGAGAGGTTCCATTCTCTCCCATTTTGTCTTTTGCCTTTTTCCCTCTATTCATTTTAGATTCTTCTTACCCCCACTACAGCAACACACACATCTACATCTCAAAGGGAAATATATCTAGTAAGAAAATCGGTTTCCTGTGTCTGTACTTGTAGCTGAGGAAACTGGTCATGCAAATTGCCCTGTTGGCTAACAAACCAATATAGTAATCGTTTTTCCGGTTAGCCTCAATAATTTGTGAACTCAGGTAAACCCAGGTTTATCTTTGAGCCACTTGCCAATTTGGTCAGATAAACTGATATTTACTCCCTCTGTGTTCATCCCAGACATTATGTGGGTCATGGCACCACTCCAAATTGCTTGAGGCATGATTTGATGTCCGAATGTCTAGAATGAGAGACTGCTGCTTTGAGCTAACTGCCTGTTAGCTCAAGATCAAGGTTTTGATTTATAAATACTGCATATGCACAAAATGGGCACTGAAAGTGTTTGCACTTTACCCCACACACATCAGAATGAAATAAAACAGAATGTACCCTTTTTGCATAATACACCACATTTTGCATAATACACCATCACAATTATACAAATTCAATACAAAACTCAATAAATGTAAAAAAAAAAAAAAAATACAAAACTCAAATCAAATGTAATCATCATCCAAAAGTTTCAGTCTTGAGATCTAATGCTTCTAATGTAAAGGAAATACTTATACACTTTTCACTTTTTTTTTCTTTTTTTTTTACACAGCAAAATCATTTTCTTAATCAGTATATTTGTGTAGTTTCCAGTAAAAATACTTAAAGTCCTTAAAATAGTAAAATTCACTCAAGAGCCAAAAAGAGCCAATTGCATAAAGTTAAGTTTGTGCTTAAAGCTATTAAAATAATTAAAACTTACATTCAGGAAACATTTGTTGAAAACACATCTTAATATTTCTCAGGAAAACTTCTCGTTTTAAAGTTGGCATGAAATGGAAACTCACCCTATTTTCTAAATGCATGTAATAGATCTTACCGTTCATATGTTATTATTATTATTTATTTTTAATTTGACCAATCAAAATGTCATAACTGGATCTTCAGGTGAAAATGATAAGACTTCATGATGCGTTCACGCCCTGTCATAATTATCGTAGGCTTGAGATGACAACACGTGACGTTCTATTCAGAGCTGTTCACGTCCTCCGACTGGGAATTATGCTTTTCTATGGTGACACTATCAATGCCTAAACGAATCTGGAGCGGTCAGGTGGTACAGCGTTCACGTGGTACAAGTAGGAGCTCTCAGAACAGTCCCATCTTACAAGCTGTAATTACGAGCTCTAAAAGGACGTGAACGTTTTTTACAAGTTGAAACCTTAAATTACGGTAATTTCAACATGGTGTGAAGGCACCTTCTTCGCCCCTTGTATGCTTGCGTTCATCTGCCTCCACTTGAATGTAACGCCCACATCTCAAAATCCAATCAACAACCAAGATGCATAGAAGTCCCCCCCCTCCCCCTCACAAAATGCTACACTTGGATGTACATCTCAATATGGGGAAAGAAAGATATTTTTTGTACTTCCATTGCTTCGCAACTTTAAGGACAGGAAGATATTTTTACTGGGCAGCAAGACAAAGACACCAATTAAGAAAATGCTCATATTCTCCAAAGCTTCGAGAACTAATTGAACTCAATAGGCTGTTGGCTCCAGAATAATAATTTGGTCAACCTTTGTGGTTGTTTGCCTGCAGATCAAAAGTTCAGAAGTAAACCTGCTACTCACCCTGCTGATGGAGAAGGTGGCGCCGGGCTTGCCCGAGCACACACCCATGAAGCAGAATCGCAGTTGCCAGTAGAAGAGGTGCTCTGCGATGAATGTGATAAGGGACAGGGCCATTGCAGCTCCCAGCATATAGAACACACCTGCCATGTTGTCTACATCCAGCTGACTGCTCATCACCTCATTTTTCTCATTGTGGCAGATGCCAGTCAGCCACAGGGCCTCAAGTTCCTCCATCTCACCTACAAAAAAACCCAAAACAATTGAAAAATATTGCTAATTTCAAAATTTTGGTGTTAGAAAAAGAGAGTGACTGTTTATGATTCGTTGAATTTTTACTTTCTGCCTCTCCCGTTGTGTGTTTTGTGTGTTTGTGGGCTTTGAGAGCTCTTGAGCTGTTAGCAGACGTGTCTGTTCACTTTGTCTATCCGTGACAATTTCAGCAGTGCATTTATTTAGAGCCCCCACAAAACTGTGCACTGTAAACAAATTACGGCCCCTGCGAAGTGTAACATTTGTCATGATGACGGATTAATCCAACCTCATATGCACTGAAGCTCTCTTCTCGTTAATGATTGCTTATGGGAGTCACTTGAGATTTGGTTCCCAGCTCTAATAAGGGCCCCGAGGGGCCCGACAGCCCGCATAGGAGGGACAAGATCAAACTCCAAAACATAATTTGGTGTCCTGCAGGTCAGTCTTTAGGGGCAACTTCAGATATAGCCTACAGAAATATACTAAAAAAACACATATGCAAATGATTACATCCATTCAGTGGCTGCTTTTCTATTACACACTGCGGACCCCCTTGTCACTTGCAAATAGGACTCTATTCCTGCTCCTGGATCATATGCTGGCTTATATAACAACATGTGACACACCCAAACCCAAACGCACCTTTACATGCCATGAACTACGGTGCACTGCCTGCTTGTCAATATGCATATAAATGCTCACTGTGCCACTAATCTATTCTAATTCGTCCCGCTTGTGTGACATACCCATGTATGCATGTGGAATCACTAAGTATGGGATATATATTATATAAATGTATCTAGATGCCAATCGGATTTTGTATGACTGTGCCCATATATCTATAAGGTCTTGTTACAATATATAGTGAATGTCTGAAATTATTAACACTGTTTATGCATGTATGGGGTGCATAGGGCATGTTCTGCATGTGTCTTTGGATGTGTTCCAAACAGCCTGTCATCTCAGATGCTGTTTGGGTAAGAGAGGATGACGTCCAGAAATGGCCTCTGGATCTGGATTACTAGTGGGTTCTAAAGGAAAGCTCTCAAATCAAAATGAATTAGAAATGTGGAGATCTATTGCTGTTACAGTACAACTATTACAGTTACCTGGTACACTATTTATAATTTAGTGAGTACAGTAATTCAGTATTAACTTTATTATGCTTTAACAGAATGTGAATTTCACACAAAGGAGGCTCTGAGAAACAGACTGCCATATTTTCACACATCTAATACCATTTTGTGTGGCATACTTGTTGGCGTACTAACAGACAGTGTAGGCACTTGTCATCTGCTGCCAGGTATTCTTCAAAACTGTTTGCCTTGAGGGCACATTGAGAACCATTTAAAGAAGAAGTGAATGAAGTAAACATCTCAAGCTGTGAATTCTCTACACATTCACGCCACTTTTGTGAACAGCATTTCAGTCTTATTCACTAACCACCCACAATCCATTTTAACCAGGCACTGTTTGCTATCTGTTATATACACCTCCCATCGTGCAAATTGTGCTTTGTATCATTTTGGGGGGTGTTTGTGGGGTTGCCAGATTTGCATCTTTTTTTAGTGAATCAGATGATAAAACAACTCAAGACAATACAGATTCATTCTTGGTGAATTTCCCCTGAACATTTGTCTTTAATCTTAAAATTATTTGTGCAGATTACAGGGTTCCTACACATTTTCAATTTCAAAATTCCATTCTTTCCCAGACCTGAAAATTACTCAAATCAAATTCCATAATTTTCCATTCTGTGTAGGAACCCTGAGATTTAGACTGACTTATTTATCACAATCATCCAATGCAATGACAAATTGGAAGAAAAAAGAAGACAAAATTTACCATCTCCAAAAAGCATCAGAATGGCGAGGTCCACTGCCCTCTTCCAGCCTGAGTCTTTCTGAATGGCAATGCCATACCCTGTAGTGGCAAAGATATAACCACTGCCAATGGTCACCAGTTTACAGCCCTCATCGCGTCCGGCCATGTAGTTCAAGACCGCTGCATCGTAGATAAATGCATCCAATTTACTACAGAGCAAGAGAGAAGAGTAATATGTTAGAATGTCAATAATTCCTTGTCAAAACCAGTGTTATTTTCAGTATTATTGATACGATATTATAGTTTTTAATTCGATTTTTTCTGTTTTAGTTTTAATTTAATTACATTTTTTGCCAGCGCACATACCTGTATTTACATCCTGTTTTCGGTCGAAGTCCATAGTAATCGATTGTCGAGTTCACGCGCATAGGTTTAGTTACCTATGATCACGCGCGTGAACTCGACAATCGATTACTATGGACTTCGACCGAAAACAGTTGTAAATACAGGTATGAGGCGCTGGCTGAAATAACATAATTTTTATTCATATCTTTCACATCTACTGCAGTCAGATTCACCCGTGTTCACTCTGAAGGAATCACTCACATTGGCTGTGCACTTGTAATGACACATCAAGGATGTTAAGAGGCTAAAAGCAGGTTTAATACTTGCCCCATTGAAGTCAACAGGGTGCAAATTTTAAAAAGAGGATAACACGGTGTAGGCAACACCGATTTTTGTCGTTGTTCTCTGTATTGACAGCACTCCAAATTTACAAATAAATGAGCTCAATGTTAAAATTGACCGGAGTTCTCCTTTAAACAGCACAGGAATCAAAACTGCCGTATGTTACTTAATGAAATGTCCGATCAAGACTTAGTCATTGAATTTTTTTTGATTTTCTCAGCTTTTAGCTCAAAATGTTGCTTTTTAAATGAAACTTACCCACATTCAAGTGTTGATAAAAAAAAGGAATGCATGAAGCTAGAATAAAACTTTTTTTTTTTTTTAAAGCTGAGGGTCTTTTCTTTCTTTTGATATATTCAGATATTCGTACAACAAAACATTCTGGGGGCCATGAAACTTTTGCGAAAATGATCAAAAATGCTGGCGGTGGCTGGCAACTTTTTTCTAAAACGCTGGCGGGGAAAGAGTTAATCTCCCTGTCTTCCCCTCTTTTTCAGCCTTTATATTCTTTCATGCAGATATCATAATCTCTCTCTCTCATAATTTTTCTCTTTTTTTCCTTCTCACCCCGTCTTCAGGCTGTGGAGCGCCTCGTTTACGTTTTTCTGGTGGAAGCTGGTCATATAGCTGTGCATCTCCTTGTAGTTATTCCTTATGTTTCTCTCTGTGCTGCCATTGGGCACAGTACCGAACCGGAACGGAGGGGAAAAGTCATTCGGATGTTGAAACTTGATAAGAGAGAGAAAAATATATATATAACTCAGCAGTGTCCACATTGTCAATGAACACTCAAGGGACAAAGTGTGAGGAGAGGTGTCACTTCAAAAAACCTTAAAGATACAACAGATCTCTTTTCTCCACCATTCATTATAGAACTATTTCCTGTGTAAACACATGGACTATGTTCTCTAGACACTCAAAGCTTTGCCAGACATAAAAAGTAAAGCATGACTTAGAGTAAAAAACAAAATCTCACCACATCAATTATTAAACGGGCTACAGCACCCTCTCAGAGTCAAATCTTGTTTTCTGTTTCATAGCGGCTGGCTAATTCACATTAGCCCACTTTTTTCCACGCAAAGATGACAGAAAAACAAAAACAAATTATCACTAAACCAGTCAGCATGTGGTTGCCCACATATGTCATCAGTCATTTGAGGATCATAAACAGTAGTATTAGTGTTTCATATGCAAAACCGTGCAGAGTAAGCATGCATGGATTCACTTATTCACAGTTAATTAAAAACATAAAATGGCAAAAGTTTTTTCCTTTTAAATTCCTTTTTCAAATTTCTAAAAATGTTTCACCTTCAGCCACAGATACTCCCGCCCCAAACCCGTGTCACTGGTTAAACCATTAATTGATCGTGTTAGATCACGCAAACAAAGCAATGTTTTTATAGCGCCAGAGCCACAGAAAACCCACAAATGCCCTACAGCTGTCTCTGCACATTAAACAAAAGAACATATTCTAACAAATTACACAGTGCACCTTAAATATTGCATCATTTATTGGCTAGTCTTGGCAAATTAACCTTAGCTGTTTAACACCAAGGTTGAGTCTGGTGAATCAATTCAAATCACGTTCAGTTCAAGGCAGTCGTCGGAGAAAAAATCCTCTAGCTTATTATGTCCTTAGATCTAATTTTTTTTGACAGAAATATAAATGAGATCAACGAGAACTATATTTTTAATAACAGCTTTCAGATGCCCATGGTTCACTTTTGCACATGCTACTGAATTTGACCAATAAACACCATTACCTTTTTATCACTCAGGCCAGTCACCTGGTCCACATATTCCTCTTGAATCATAAACGCGGCCAGGTTGGCAGTGTAGCTGGCCAGGAAAATCACAGCGAAGAAGGCCCAGACCGATACCATGATCTTGCTAGTGGTGCCTTTGGGGTTCTGCACGGGCACAGAGTTATTGAAGACCAAACCCCAAAGTAGCCAAATAGCTTTTCCAATGGTGAAGGAGGGACCGCCAGGCTCTGATTGTGTGTAAAGAGGTAACGAAATTGAAATAGGGAGTTATTACGTTATCATTTAATAGGAATCAGAGAGGAGTAAAAGGGCAGATGAAAAAAAAAAAGGTAATAAATAGACTTGAATTAACTATTCAGTTTTGATTTCAATCAAAAGAATCAATATACTGAGAAGAGAAGCAATACATTGCCGAGCATGAAACCAGCTTATACAAAATGAAAAGATGGACATAATGGGCAAAACTAAAAGAAATATATATATATAATTTTAATAAATGTATATTATAATACAGAGAGAAATTAATAAATGTATATATTTAAATATATATATATTTTTTTTTTTTTAAACATAATTTGTAAATATTGTAAAAACACTGCAATAAGTATATTTATATGCATTTTTAGATGGCTAGAAAATGAAGACATAAAACTACAAAACTACCAAATTTTATATGGGTGTTAGGTATAAGGGTGATAGATTTATATTTGCATGCACACCTCGTCCATCTGCCAAGCAGCGATTATAGCCAACAGGACTGAAGTACTCAAAGACGAAGACAGCCACGGCTGAAACTATCAACAGCATAACGAACATCATTACCCAGACATCAGCGCTGAAGGGCTCTGAGAGCAAAAATAAAGAGAAGGGAAGACAAATTATTAATGAAGAGTGCACTTGAATGTCGAATTCTATCTTGAATCACCTTACAGTGTGTATTTAGTACTTACCTAAAAAGGCAGAAGGAGACACTGTGCCATTGCTACGAGAGACCATGACACTAATCCCTGTCTCTATGAAGGGCACAGAGAAGTCAATGACCTCTGACCTCTCTTCATTTATGGTCAGGGACCCCACTGCCATGTGGGCATTCTTAAGCACCACCTAGACGTGAAGAAACGGGACAGTTATGCCCATCTTGTACTAGTCTAGGCATGCCACAACAGAGGGGGGAAAGTAACAGTGTGAAAAGAAAAAGGTGAAAGAAAGTTAAAATGGGAACTAGTGAATGAGAAAACCATGAAGAAGAAAAAAACGACTGCGAGACCAAGGAAAGCAGAAATCAGGTTACTTCCTACACTGGGTCGCAGTAGCTTTTAATAGCCGTTTCTCTTTCTTTTCAACCTTCCCTAATCACCACTTCCCCAAACCCATCACTTGTCCAGGTATATTTAGAGTTACATATAAGATGCCTCTGGTGATTTAGGAAAATGGGACAAAACAGAGTTAATAAGGTGATTGTACGCTACAGAAAGGCTCTGTCTACATCAGGACTACTCAAGGGGCCACAAAGCCGGATCCCTTTAGCCTCCAGGGCCACACTCCTAATTTTTATAGTGTCTCTGTTATATTAATGAGGCTACTGAGTATTACACACTTACACAACCACATAAAATCTAAATGGCTTCCATTATAATCAAAAAGGGCTGTACTGTAAGCGCTCGTCTGTGGCACGGTTTGCAGAGTGGACTATAGATTTCCACTTGGTATCAGATTTTTTAAATTGCACTGTGGGTTTACCATGGTATATAGCAGAATCTCATAAAACATGCGGGCGCAAAAATGCCCTGCGGACTGCATGCTGAGTAGTGCTATTCCATATCCTATTTTCTTTGTCTTTTCAAAATATGAGACTATATTTTGCATATTTGTTTGAGTTTGTGTTGCGTTATAGCATCTATCTCTGAACATGAACATTCTTGGAGCATCAGATCTTGTAAAGACATTAAGTAAACATAAAGCAAGCTACTAAAAGTCTGCGACTCCAAATGTGGTGCAGTTCTGAGAGTATTCATATGACTAGGACCGAAAGGGAACTGCATAACATTCATTCCAACTGTGGATTTACATATGATCCGGTAACTCATATTATTTCTCATCTGAATTAATGCACCAGCTGTATTTTCCCTTGGGCTTGTGCAAACTCACTCGCTCACATTTTCTCTCTCTTTCATCTGTTCTTGGCATGAGAGAAACTGTTAATTTTTTGGAAAATAATACATAATCAGAAATCCATAGATGCTCCAGAGCCATGTCCTAGTGGTTATTGCACATTATCTTTAACTTAAACCATGAAAAGACATTTTCGTCACTTGATATAAAGTAAACAAACAAAAATACTAAATTACTAAAATAACAAAAAAAACTAAATAAACAAATAGAAATGACAGAAACACACAACAAAATTACTACAAAAACTATACTAGTATATCAACGATACTAAAATAACACTGGAGCCATGGAGCCCATTCAAGCAATGTGAGTTTGAGTCTGGCTCGCAACATTTCCTGATCCAGTTTCCCCCTTTTTAATCGCAAAATTTACAGTTAACAACATTTTGAGCAAAATATTTTTAATTTTGCAATAAGCACACAGACAGTTTAACAAAACCAAAGCAACAATTTCGATATCTATTAGTATTCGATCTCATCTCATCTATCAGATGCAGTCTGGTAGAATAGGTAGGAAAATGATCCAGCAAGCTCTCGGATGATAAACAACTCTAGGTGTTTGATGAGAACCAGTTTTCTTACTAAAAGCATTTTGAAACTAACCTCTCCAACCATGCCATTCCATGTGCCATTGATCTTTTTGCCATGCTTCCCATTGGTCACCAGGTAGAGATCGTAGGTGAACTTTACAGACTTTGCGATCTTTTTGAGGATGTCTATACAGAAGCCCTTGCAACAGCGTTTAATGTAGATCCCTGAATCTCCCGTCTGATTTCTAGGGATAGGACAAACAGGAAGAAAAAGGTGAGAAGATTAATGTTAGCGCAGGAAGTTATTTCTCTACATAATGAAGACGATCAAAAACTTTTGCTTCAGCTGTTTATTAATTCCTTGATCAAAATACCATTTCATAATAAATCTGCATCTGAAGAAATCAATCAATGAGTCAACATAACATCAAAATGATTAATGACCACTGCACTTACTATTGCATTGACCACAAAAGTACAATGCGACTTAAATTTGTCAAAATCCACATTAATCTTGGATCATTTCTCACAATAAATTGGTTTTAGCAGGAATTTATTACAAGAATGCTAAATTAATTAAACAATAATTAAACACATATTTTATAATCAATATTACAAAGACACGAGATACAATTCCATAAACACCACACGTTCTTACTATATGATATACTGGAGTCCTGACAGTGATAGAGCACTTTGAATTTGAAAACTGAATGAAGTATCTATATTTAGTGCTCTTATGAGACTGTCTGCATTCTGGCAGTCAAGATTAATGACTGATCTCATATTGATCTCATACAAAGACTAACTTTAGTTTAAAGATATTTTACCTATATTATGTAGCTTTATCTATCTTGACACGGTCAAAATCATCTTTACAGACACACAGTGCGGTGAAACATTCGTAGTATTTGGAATTTTTTCAAATCCTAAAGCTTTCTGTTTACTTCCAGGTTTAAATTACATTTTGACTCTCATATTTTCATTGTAGTCCCATATTTGTGCACCCCACAATATTCATCTGCGATTTAATCAAAGTTTTCAAATATCTACTGTGAAATCTGAGACGAATCTGAACTTTGAACCGAAACTGCAGCACATTTCCTGAATATCTGTACTGTTCCTATGCGATTCTCACTGGATTTTGAGCTGTTTTCTGCACGGCACTGTATTCCTCATGCAGGTGCCACTGAGGGGGTCGACATCCTCCACAATAACAAATGGAGCCTCCTCCAGGGTAACAATGGACAGGTGGTCATCCTCTCGTTCCCCAGCATCCGAGTACAGCTCGAACCGAGGCCACACGTGGTACTTCATTGTCAGAGACCCGTTCTCCCATTTACCGACCTGTGAAAGTACAAAGAGGGCAAGATGAGAGCTAAAGCTGGGAGAAGGATAACAAGTGACATAATAAGAGGGTGCTGAGGTTGAAGTGGCTGAGATTGGATTAGTGCGGGCT
This sequence comes from Abramis brama, assembly GCF_963993115.1. NCBI lineage: Eukaryota > Metazoa > Chordata > Actinopteri > Cypriniformes > Leuciscidae > Abramis > Abramis brama. The sequence continues at coordinate 32,618,790 of NC_139964.1, read as the reverse complement.
AAATTTGAGGAGGGCAGAAATCTTGAATTAAGATGAAGAGAGATAAAGAGTAAATGAAGGTTGATAATTACATCAGGGAACTTTGCAGTCATGAGTTAAGAGAAATCAAGAGAGAAAAGGAGAAATGAGGAGAGATACCCACCCTGTCATACTGCCTCTCCTTATCTAACAGTATAATAACCAACTTTGGGTGCATCTGAAAACCGTCCTCACTAAAGGAGAGGTTGCGCCCTTCAAATGTCACATTCATGAGATACCTGAAGAGAAAACAAAGGGAATATATCAGACCAAGCACATTTGATGGTTATTAACACAAATGCACTTTCCTTTCTTGTACAGCACAAATATTTTCAGAACAAGTCAAAGCAATCTACAGGATCCCTCAATGTCAGCATCTTTCCAGTTTACCTATAGTGTATGGGTTTCTGTATACTATCCACATACCTGTATGTCCACACACATGTATAATGCAGGAATGCAGGTTTGTTGCTAGAGGCTATAGCAAATAATATTCACAATGGCAAATATGGCAGCCTCCTGGTCACAAAACCATTTTTATGACTTTAAATCCACTCAGTTGGAGAATCTTGAGGAACTGCTATGGCTTTCACCTTAACAAAATACAAAAGTCATGAACCCAATATAATAGTAAGTTAATAATCCAGGGGAAACCATTTATTAGAAGTGAGAAATATTACATGCCAGATTTTTTCTAATACCTGATATCTTAGCCTTCAAGTAAGCCGTCCAAGAATGCATTAATAGTAGCTCATTTCTTGGAAGTAGCACATTTAAACCAGCTGATAATGCCATTCTTTGCCATCTTAAAATAGTATCCAGTACACGCAAATAGGAAGCCAAACTGTGTATGAGACAGCAAACATTGCATGGTGAACAGTTTCATCCAAATGTCAACCTTTTTTTCCAAAAACAGCATGCTTGACCCCTATCACTTAGGAATTAAATCTTGTCACGCAACCTTACCACCCAGAGTGTCTTGACACTGCACTGATCTGCCTATAGCCTTTGCCATGGTCAACCACAAACTGTTCATTTCAGTGCTGACAGAGTTAGCTAATTTACTGGTTTATTAACTACTTTAATAACAGATCATTCTAAGTTAGCAAGAAAGCCTCAGTTTCTGCCCTTCAACCTTAGAGTCCCTCATGGCTCAGTATTTGGTCCTTTAATATTGTTTTATCTACATCAGCACCTGCACTGCCATCTAATCACAGTGTAAATTAGATTCTTCCTCACTGGCCCACCAGAATTAGCCAAATAACATCTTCAAGTTCATTCAGAATGCTTTCGTCCGAGTTGTAATTAACCTCTTTCGTGTCACTAACCTACTCCACAGACACATTTGGGCAGTGCTTAATGGACTGTCTGAGTCTAGTGACTCGCCTTTACTGACCTCATCTAGCACTTAGACATCTGTACTGCATAAAAAATGTTTTAGCATTCTTATAATGTGTTGTTCTTCTTGCTGCCCTTGAGATCTAACTTAGCACTTGACTTCTTAATATTCTCAGCCACAGTTTCAGCATTTGCCACTTACGTGATATAGGAGTTCATAATAAGAAGAAAAAGAAATAAAGGTTTATAATACATAAATATAAACACATGTACAATAATAAAAAAGAATATACAACAAATGAAATCAAAACCCATCAGTAATACAATATTCATTAGGGGAAAACATGGCTAGTTAACTTTTTCGAGCAACACTAACTTTTTTCACTAAAGATTACTTGAGTACATTTATAAGAAATTACTATTTAGGTATAAATACTTTTAATCTTTACACATTTAATTCAAGGTGTTATTTTCTGATTCTTTGTAATTATTTGTGAAATTTTCTAGCCATTTCCAATGAAAATTGTAAATCCTACACCAGATTCTTTTCAGCATACTACTACACAAATGTGTCTTTTCTCAAGCAGAATTTTTGGTATATCTGTATACTTAAAGTGAATTATAGTTAGTTTGATTAACTATATAATCTATAATTTTATATTTTTACATTACCTTTTATGCTATTTCATGAAATGTTTCATAATCAATATATGAAGACCTCCGAAGCAAAAGCCTCTAAGCCACCTCTGTCAAAAATGAGATAATAATATTGAGTGAATGCTCTCCGCACATAGTATACGCTCATCAAATACTTTCCCTTCAAACTCACTAAATCCCAGCCTCAGCCCATTCAGAAATGCCGGTACTTGGGTAGAAAGCTATAAATAGGAGCCTGATAAAAAATGTTAATATTAAACAAAAACTTTAGACTAGCCTTTTGGGGTAACACTTTATAATTACGTTCAGTTGTAAGTCATTTATAAGTGATTAGTTAATGATGAACTAGTCATTTACAAAACATTTATAAATGAGTAGCAAGTGACATACTAACATTTTATGTATGTTTTGTAAATTGTGTTACAAGTCATTTACAATTGATTAGTTAATGATTAACTAATCATTTAAAAAACATGACTAATCATTCATAAATGATTAATTAGTGATATGTTCATTATCATTATCACCCCCATTGTTCATCTGTTTTGTAGATTCAGTTATGTCATTTACAATTGATTAGTTAATGATTAACTAATCATTTACTAAACATGACTATGCGTTTTATAAATGTTTAATAAATGATGTTACATTTTTTTTGTATGAATTGCTCACATCAGGTGCACAGTGGTTAAAGACTCCATGTGTTTCAGAGAAGCTGTCTATACCCTCACCAGTCAGCACTTACACTGCAGTACACACTACACTACACACTACACACTACAGAAGACAGCTGTCTATACCCTCACCAGTCAGCACTTACACTGCAGTACACACTACAGTGTTCAACACCTGTTATAGATGTGTAAACGCATGAATAAATCATTTACAACACTTTCTGCATCCCCTAATCTAAAGTGTAAACTATTCATCACTTGTAAATGTGTTACATATACCTACAAATGATCTGTATGTGTATTCAAGGCATTTACAACACTTTTTGCACCCTCTAATTGCTACATATATACAAAAAACCAAACATTTATTAAACATTTATGAAACGCATATTCATGTTTTGTATATGACTAGTTAATCATTAACTAATCAATTGTAAATTACTTATAACTGAATCTACAAAACATACATACAATAATTAACATATCACTTATTAATCATTTATGAACGCATGTTTCGTAAATAATTAGTTAATCATTTACTAATCACATGTAAATGACTTGTAACGGAATTTACAAAACATACATAAAATGTTAGTATATCACTTGCTACTCATTTATGAATGTTCTGTAAATGACTAGTTCATCATTAACTAACCACTTATAAATGACTTACAACTGAACGTTATTATAAAGTGTTACCGACTTTTGCATCTGTAGTCTTCATATGTTAAATGAACTGAATATGTTTTTCCTGGGCAATAACAGTGGAAATGTTTGATAACTCTAAGTTATGTGCCTTTAAGTGATGTGCCTATACATAAACTGACTTTCATAAAAATAAAATCTACAGAGAAATATTCTGTTTGAAAACTAGCCCTACAGATAAATAAGAAACGGTGCTTTTTCCATTTATTTTCCCATTTCCATCAATTCACCCTACTGTGTCAAACACACAACATAAAAATCCCCACACTAATAAAAGACATCAGCAGTAAAGCATCATGAAAATGAATCACATGGGCAAGTTGTAAGCGTTTCCCTTTTCTGCCATCAGGGTGTAAAATTTATGACGTAGAAGAACTGACCCAATTTAGACAGTGACAGTAAATCAGTCCGTAGTCAGGTGCGTGTGTGTGTTTGTGCCCTTGAGCAGCGATATGCGCACAGATTTTCATCATAACATGAGTATCATGTATGTGTGTCAACAAGTTTTGTGTCAGAGCCAGTGAAAACTCTCTGCTGCACTCCTCGCTCTCTTGCCTCCATCTGTGGGCTGTCGTCGCCATGACAACAATCGGCCTCATGAAAACGACTCACCACACAGGAAATAAATATCTGCTCTGAACAAGAGAACATGAAAGAGAAATCTAGAAATAGAGAGAGGCTAGAAAGAAGAATGACCAAACAAGTAGTGAGTGTGTCTCATGCATGTACAATTCAATGGATTAATATTGTGAAGCAATGTTGTACGGAAGCTAACACCACAAAAAATGGGCTCCTGTGAGGAGGTCTATAACATCCGGACAAAGCTAACCGTTAGCATTGCCATTCATCTCAATGGCAGTTGCTCATCTGAGGCTCACAGGAGGCTTTGGAAGTAAAGTAGCAACCATGGGTCCTGGGGAGGCGTGGGAAAATGACAATGTTGAGTCCAAATCAGACTTTTAATCAAATACTTGCAATTTAGACTATGTTTTGTTTGCAAAAATGGATTTAGTCAGAAAACATAGTGGTCGTCAATGGAAAAATACGTTATTTGCCCACTGATCGGTGTAGTTACAGCATCCACCAGCAGGTATATTTGTTAAAACAAGACTTAAAATGTATTTTAGACATTTAAACTGCAATAGTTAAGTGCACATCTGATCCGTTTAACCTACAATCTCAGGGACGCGCACCATCAGTTCCCAAAAGGGTGTGTTAGGGCGGACTCCTGACAGAAAGTACGTACAACCCCAAACTGCCAACAGATAGAATGAAAGTGTGAGGATGTGTGTGAAAGAGAGAGAGAGAGAGAGAGAGAGAGAGAGAGACCCACCAGCATATAAAATGTGTTACCATGGTGCCCACAACCATAGCAATCTCCAAGCAATCTGCTGTGTTGCCATGGGAACAGTAATCTCGCCGAGAGAGTGAGGGAGAATGAGAGGAAGAGACATGGAGAGAGAGGTAGCGTCTTTTGTACTTACAGCGAGACGCATGATGCAGCAGAGACCCATTTATCTGTCGCTATAAATACAAACAGATCAATATCGACAAGACAGACAACCAGATTTATCGTATACGACATTTTTCAGTTCTAGCATTGATCTGCCATTAGAAAACTCATCTTCAGATTTACCGTACACCCATACATTTAAAAGCGTAATCATTCAAGGGTCTATGAATGACTTGATCTTAGATTCAAGGGTTTCCTCTCATGTTTCATTTTAGCCCTGACATAACATCTCCTGGCTTGACTCTTTGTCATTTCGTGATACTTGTCGTGAGGCTGTGAAATCGCCTCTCAGGTCAACAGGGTACAGCTTTAACAACCATCGAAAACTTGAGGGAGTGTGAGGACTGTATGCGATTATTTCATTAACGTCTTGTTTGGAGCAGGGCATTTTCTCAGAGGAGCAAGGGTTGTCATTGTTAACTAAAAGTAAAACATTTATTTAATTAAAAGAAAATATAAATATTACATGAAAAACTGAAACTTAAAGGGGCTAAATGTAGAGTTCAGAGACCCTTGTTGTTAGCAACACCTGTGGCCCTTAAATGAACTGCAGCTCTATAAACTCACGGCTAAGTTCTTTTTCGTTCTTTGCTTAGAAGTAAAAAAAAATTGGAAATAAACACCTATGTAGTGATATAGATGAATATCACTTTACATATTCGTTTAGATGAATATGTAAATATGTGCTGTGTGCTTTCCTCTCAATAACAAAATATACACACAACAATGACAGCGGTGAGAAAACAGCAGTTCAGAAAGCATCTGCGATTCACTGGCATCATGGCGACAGATGAGGTCATTAAAAATACACTGTTATGATAGTTTGATTCTAAAGTATATTTGAGACTATAGACTAAAGGCACCAAGAACGATAACTATAAAGATAACTATATTAGCGTCCACACCAGCGGACACTATTGTTCAGTTTATTCTAAACTCGTGCTTGTCTGTCACTTTAAATGCTCGAGCTCGTTACAGCAGGATGGATTCTGATTGGCTGTCAATGTTTTTATTGTTCATCAGCTGGATAAAATTGTTCTGAAAGTGATTCCAACAATATCGTTTCTCTGTGCCATTATCGTTATAGCTGTGGTGTGAACTCTGCTATTCTTTGATATTGAGAACGATTTTTAGAACTATATCTTTATCATTTGCTTTATTTCTGCAATGTTTTAAATGACCAGATTGCATCTATTGGGTTCAACTGGACAGGCTAAGAAAATCAACAACTCTAATCAGCACATCTCGTGCGCCACTGTCACAAAACTGCCTGACACACACCTAAAATGCGAATGCACCATTATTGCATTTATATTTTAAATTTGACGAATATTCGGAATTCTAATTTTATAGAAATAATACTAAAACAAGTAAGGTGCCTTCTCAAAAATATTCACATGAAAATGATCAATAGTATAATATTGTTCAAACCACTCATTTTTACAAAGTAACACTGTCCAACAAAGACAATCACAGAAGGAGACAGTGTCTCTTTAGCTCCCCTGAGCCCACGGATGTCTTGCACCTATTGTTTTTGATGGGGCATACGTGGCGGTCCCGACTCACTTGGTGCCCTAGGCAAGATAAGGCATGACCAAAGAAAAAATTGCTTTAACAACTTAATTCTTTACATAAAAAGTCCAGGGGTAGTGGTACAGTTTCCCTTTAGTATGTAGGTGGACCCAGGTTCAAATTTGACTTTGAATTCAGCAGGAAAAAAAAGATCACACCCGAAAATGAGCCAAATTTGTTATATGGAAAATAGTTATAAATATATATATATATTTATTTATTTATTTATTTACAAAAAAGGTCATATGAGTTACATAAAGGCAAATGATCTACGGAAGGTGCAACGTGATTGGACGGAAGAAATATGAATGCATATTGCACAACCCCTGGCAATGGGATAACGCCTGCCCATCATGTTTGCAAACGGTTCACAAATTGGCCTGGCAGGGTCAAACTGTTGGAAATGGACAAACTAATTAAAAAGTAAACAACTAACCCACTCACACATCCCCACTTCTGCTCACATCTGAATCGAAATGAACTTGAAATGACTTTAAATGATCTGTGACCGAGGCGATTTTTAGCGAGCATCTCCGTGTCGGCAACCTTCTTGACACCAACTGTGTTTACAGAGGATTAGCTGACTAATGGTCTGAAAATAATCTGACTATTAATAACAACAAATGCTTGACGCATAAAATATGCTTTTTACTTTAATGTATTTTTTTAAAACTCCCCCTGTAGCCAATCATTTTATCCCTTAAAACTCATCTTTGATCACCAAAATGACATATTTAAATGTTTTTTCCTTGAAAAAAAAATTCTTCATGCCTTAAAATAGCTTGAATGTAACTCTACACACCCTTGCCTCATTTAGTATATGCGGTTCTATGAATATGCAAATTAGCCCCGCCTCCACTCACTCACACCAGCTCAGAGATCCACTCGTTGACGATCACACGTTGTCGTGATTGGTTATAAGGTAGTTTGTGATGTCAGAAACATCAGCGATTTCAAAGCGCGTTTTTGAGTCTGTCTTTGGTTCACTGCAGTTCTAAGGAGAAAATACTCAGCAATGGTGTTGACTTATTAATTTGCACATGGTTTGTCTTAAAGCATATTAAAAACACCACATAGACATATAAAGGACATTAAAAGCTGTATTTTCACCTCAGAAGGACTTTAAGTAATATAAAAAGTGTTTAAATACACAAACTTAATGAGACTTGGTTTTAATAAACATAATATTTATTAAGGACAGTTCCCCCAAAAATGAATGATGACAATATGTTAATTTGGGGGGGGGGGGATTGTCCCTTTAATATAAACATACAAAAATATTATATTATAGTATGGTACAAGTTGCTTGTTGATAATGTCAGGTAAATGGTGTGCGCATTTAACATGGAAACCATGTAAAAATCTAATGAAGCATGAATTTAACTTAAATCCCCAAAAGGCTTTGCCTTCTCTCTCTTTTTTTTTAGAAAACCACTAGGGGGAGGAAGGCTTTTCTGGAGGTAATTACAGTCTTTGCCCACCAGCACTGGATTATTTTAATGCATCATCAACACGAGGGCGACAAAAATCTGCTGAGGATTTATAGCGCAAGAGGTATTATAACATCACAATATTAGTTAACCTAAACAGGATTTCGGATTAGCTGAACACTGATGGAATCATACTTCAGTCACCCATATTCACAGCCACCCACAGTGCATTATATGAAAGTGGATGTGGGCTGTGGAAGTGTGTATAGGTTTTTCTAGAAGTCTGTGTGTTTATGTATGCATTTTTAATTAAAGCAAGTTACAGGCTCCTGGGTGAACCAGAGATTAATTACCTTTACTTACACAGGACACCATGTAATGATCAAACCCCTTCCCCAGGGAAGCCTGTGGGCCTTGTAACACAGCGATACACCACCACCACTCTAATGGAGCTAAAACACACACTAATACATAGACACACTTTCTCTTTGTGTCAAGGCACACAAACACACCTTTGGGAATTGAGCTGTGTGAAAGCTTAAAAAGCCAAATATTCTGTAAAGGCAGACTGTTCATCGTGTATTTTGTATTCTATAAGCAAACAATAAATGGAGACCGAAACACAGTGTGACGGAGCAGAAACGGAGAGATAGATGGAGAAGTGCAAGACCGGAGGGAAACCGCATGGGTTCACCAGCAAAAAAGTGTACAAATGATATCTTGACCTACTTCTGAAGAGTTATTGTCAGCGTCTTTCAGCATTGCCCAAAAGCATACCGTAATAAAAACATCCACAACCATCTTATTAAACTTTCCGGGCGTCAGGTCTACTGGCCGCACCAGCCTGAGGGGCTACAATTAAGTCAAGTAGAGAATAAAAGCCTGGCAGCTTCACAAGCCTTAAGCACCTCAGAGGAGTCAAAGCATCAGAGAGACAAGGAGGGAAAACACAAAATATGCACACAAACCAAAAAACATACACACATAATCCATTTATAATTGTGTACATTTTAATACTACGTAATTTTAACAGTAAAAATCTGTAAAAAATGATATAGTAAAAACCTGTTAATTGGTTGGTTAACTTACTACTAAGTTCTCTTACAACTGTATATATGTTGAAAAACTGTAATAGCTCTACTGGAACATTTCTTGTTATTTTAAAGTTTTAAAAAGTAAAGTAAATGTAAAGTTTTGGAAGTAAAAAAAAAAATTTATTACATGTTATACTACGGGGTAGTTGAATGCTTGATTTTGACTGGTTGACGAACGTTCTGAGATGTGCAATTATTTTCAGGGAAACGCGCGGCTAAAGTAGTTCCCGGCAGGTCTTGACCGCATTACAGTTCCAAATCACTTCGCCAAATGATTTCAGTTATTTCAAAGGTCTTTACAGCCTACAGAACCAAAACCAACAACGACATTGACCAAGCAAATACATATAGTAAACAATAGGATAAAAACGACCAATTATTTCCTTTTGTTTTTTTGCCACAAAATTACGTTTGATTGTGTATTATGCATATTAGTTATTATGGAAAAGCACATATCCTTTTCTCGCGCTCTCTCTCCCACTCAAACGCACACACATACAGTACGGACACACTCGCACAGAAATGCATTGTCAGTGCTACTCTGAAGGTTTTATCAGTAAAATAGTTTAGCAACTTAAAAGCTACATGCCGTTTCTCACTAGCGAGCGTAGTTTCGCTATTAGTAGATGCTGGTGCGTCTATAAATAATTTAATAACTTTCAACCTCATTACCACAACTTGATTATCATTTCTGAAATGTATCAAAACAAAAAAAATTATCAAAATCATTGAAAATAATTGAAATCTGAAAACCTGTTAAACATTTTTTGGAAATAAATAAATAATAAAACACTGAGTTTTTAAAAACAAAGTGTGAAATTGGAAATTGGAAAAGAAATAATACCAGAGCGTCATTAAGGTAATGATATTTTATCTGGCCATATATTCCAAATATCTATAAACGTGGAAACTGTCTTTAAAATACGTTTCAGAACAAAAGAGCCAGTAAATTGATTAAATCATTAAAATTCTAGCATGATCTGAATGAAATCAATTTTTCGCAAGAACAACCCACACAATGTCCTTGCGATCAATTTATCTGAGATAAGTATGTAGCCTCATTTAACCCCACTCTCAACCTTTATAGGGTACATGTATAACATCTAACCTTCTACAGCCATGCCTAAACCTTCAGCTGACCTTCAGAGGAACCCCTTGAGGCTGTTTCAGGCCCTTAACCATCACAGAACATGACCCATTCAGCTGAAAAGCCCTCCATCATCGCTGACAGATCCACCGCAGAGCATGGTGGGTGTTCCAGAATGATAATATAGAATCTTGGAATGCCATTTAAATCGTCTCCATCATGGTGGAAACGGATCATTAGAGTCCTCGAGGGGTTACAGGGTCCGGTGGTTCTCATTCAGCCCACCTCATAAGGCTGTCATTCAAAAGCTTCTTGTGTGTGTGCGTGTGCACGCATATGTGAGATCCTAAGTGTGCACTGCAGGGTGATCGAGAAGAACCTGCACTCCCAGAGGACCGTAAACTAAACCATTTTCTCTGGTTCGTACTTACGGCTACTTTTCCTCGTATCTATTATTATGCTCTCCAGCATTCATAAGACATTAAAGTGTGTCCTTATCTTCTCATCAGACAATTCAAAAATCCACTTCAGCGACTCTAAAGGCAACACATCTGCCTAATTACACAAATGCAACCATCTTGTTCTAGCAGATACCATGTCCGCTGGGTAATTGTTGTAAACTCACCATTCACAAATAACATAAAAGTGCCCCCCCACACACACACACACACTTAATTACTTGCTTCTCTCATCTAAACCAACAAAGCTTTCCGCAACAACACAGTTATATATCTTCATAACATGCTCTCCAGGCTACAGATTGTTCCAGAAACATTATAAATGTTTTATTTAACATTTAAATCAAACCTTAAGTGGTGTTTTTTTTTAATGATCGATGGTGCATTTGTACGTAATTTGCATATTAAATGCACGCACAATGTGTTATCAACTGGTCCGTGTCCGACCTATGCGCTGGAATTAAGTGCTCCTTTACATACATGCTTTAGAAAGCAGCTTCCAAAAATTAGCGTTGAAAAGGGTATTTAAAAGTGTTTTCAGAGACGGCAGAATCAAGCGATCAGAGGATTGGTGAATTTTTCACTGCTAGCCAGCCCTGCAACACTTTACACAGTTTAACAAGAGTTTAACAAGAAAGGAAAGAGTCTTCGGCCAAGAACTAGTGAGACTGAAGCGAACAGAAAGTAACCGCAGAAGAAAAGCGATTTATGAAGTAAAGGGGAAAAAAATTTAATATCTGTAAAGCTCAATAATACTGTAAATAACCTTTTTTTTTAACACTACCGTTCAAAAGATAAAACATTTTATGATGTCTTCGAGGCTGCATTTATTTGATAAAAAATACAGAAAAACAGTAATATTGTGAAATATTATTACAATATGTTTTCTGTTGTAATATATTTTCAAATGTAATGTAATGCAAATGTAATTTTTACTTTACTCCAGTCTTCAGTGTCACATGATCCTTCAAGAATCATTCTAATATGCTTATTTGTGCTTATGTAACTTTTCTTATTATTATCAATGTTGAAAACAGCTGCTTAATATTTTTGTGAAATGTCTTTCATCATTTATCTGCCTTCATGTTGTTCCAAACACGTATGAATTTTCAGTTTTCTGTACAATAACACAAAAGATATTTAATCTTCTTTTGTGTTCCATCGTACAGGGTTGGAACAACATGATAGTGGGTAAATCATAACTAAACATTTGAAGTGAACTATCCCTTTAAGTTTAATTTTTAATGTCGTTATTGAATTTAAAATACATTTTGAGGCCTGGTTAAGTATCAATGTGTCATAAAAAACCTGCAATGGTACTGTATACACAGCTATAGACACTCTAGACCAGCGGAAAGGTGAGTCCGTCGTCTGTTCTGCTGAAACTGGCACATGAAGAATCCACAGAGGAAACTCGGCATGCGTGTGCCACAACTGTTCATATCAAAGTGTGGATGAGAGGTAGATTTGAATCTCTTACTGTTGCTTTCCACCCATGTCTCTTTGGGATTTAAAGTTTGTTATATTAAAAGACGTAAAGAGAGAGCGAGAGAGGCTTCCGCTGTTGTTCCATTTGGCTTCCTAATCCTGCTCTGCCTCGAGCATTCAATTAACTCCTCACCAGCAGATCAAATGACTGGCTAAAAGAGACTGTGACCGAGCCTAAACGCTAATTAATACTTAGGAATCAATGCCCCTCAATACTAAATGTCAAATAACAGTACAAAAGAGAACAGAGGAGCTCAGATGAAAAGCTCACTTTTCTATTACGATGGATATTTATGTTTTTAAGATGAAAACCACAGCCGGCCGGTACAGACACGTGGGCGCGGGCTGAATGTCAGAGGAGACATAATGGGGAAAGAAAAGTGAAAGGTGCTCTGTGCCAGACACTTCAGTGAACAGCTACAGCAGACCCACATTAACAATAATGTGGATTCTATTCCTCTCGCATTTTTCTCTTTTGTTGTCCATTTGTCACTCTCACTCGTTCTTTTTCTCCGGGTGTTACAGGTACGGTGCAGCTACAAGAAAGTGCCATTTAATCTAGGACTCGCTTTATTAGGATCCGTCTCGGCTGATCCAATCACAGGTGAGAAGGATTGTCAATTACCTTTTACAATTACAGTTGGAAACATGCGTTTCAAATGCATCTCCTGAGGCCATTTGTGATCCCATTTCGAGGGAAAGGTTTCTGACTCCATTATGTTACTGTAAGGGATGTAAATAGATTAAAAATCTATATAAAATTAATTGATTAATTAATGCCAAATAATGAATTGTTTTCAGTGATTCATCATGTTAGGTAATTAATTATATATTAAATTCACATTTGTCATCATAAATATAATTTATACACATTAAGTATGGCAATTGAAAGTAAAATGATTAAATATGAAATATTATACATTTATTTATATATATATATATATATATATATATATATATATATATATATATATATAATAGGCCTATTATATTTGTTTATTTTAAAGGACTGCATCAGCAATATTAATATCAATATATTAATATCAATCTCTATTGAATGTATTTTTTAATGAACCTTTTTAAATCACCAATTAAATCAGGGGAAAAAATGGTATCATGAAAATAGCACCCATTATAGATCTAAAATGCCTTTTTCAATCATGAAACTTTAAAGGTATCTAACACCAACCACTGTGTGTGTGTGTTTGTACCTACTTAACTATATTTTGGGGACAAATTTGTACCCAGAAGTGACCAAAACCTGACAAAAATCTCCAAAAACCTCTCTTTCCTCTCATTTAAAATGTAAACATGCAGAAAGTTTTGTGTGATGGGTAGCTTTAGGTGCAGGGTTAGTGTAAGGGGATAGAATATACAGTTTGTACAGTATAAAAACTATTACGTCTATGGAATGTCCCCATTTAGATAGCTAAGTAAATGTGTGTGTGTGTGTGTGTGTGTATGTTTGTGCACCTGTCTAGGGCTGTTCACCCTTTTCAAAAACACTCCATTAGTTGAGAAACCCTCCTGAGCAGGTGTTGTAAATGTGTGTGTGCCTGCGAGAGAGCCTGTGTACGCGTAAGATTGCAGACCTCAGATGTCAGTGTTTGAACCCTGGCACCCCGCTAAGCCTGACTCACCTCAGCACCTCGTTGGGGTTTCCTGACTTGCTGCCTTTCTTGTCAGGTGTGCCGTGGCATCCAGACTTAAGCAGCGTGTGAGGACCCCGATCCAGCATCATTGTGGAGGTTGCCATGGCGATTATGGCTACAGCATCACGCACTCGAGCCTCCAGCCCGTAGTCCCACTCATCGTAGGAAACAGAGATCAAACCTGCAAATAAAGGAAGCGTTTGAAACAGTCATCTGAAATATTACAATAGTTTTTTCAATTCAAACCATCCTTCCATTCTTACCTGTTGGAAAGACGTTGGGTACATTATCTGCATCCCCTGTCACCAGAGATGGTACGATCCAGGTGTAACCGTAACCAGTGAGGCCGACAGAATGTGCCACCTCAAAAATGGTTGTGGCTTCTTCTTTAGTGCAGTACAGTAGTATAACAGGACTTTGGAGCTTCTTCATCTGGTTCTGGATCTTTGAGTCGCCATCGTCGACTGACATGTCCAACAGCAGCACTTCTTCCAGCTCCCAGCCAACAAAACTGTTCTCAACGGTACTCCGGATCTGGAAGGTAGCAAAAAAAGACAGAGAAAGATGAAAAAAAAAAAAAAAAAAACGGCATGTCCTGTAACACCGTCCTGCTGCCTCCAGATCTCCCAAAACTGTTCGCTTTTGTTCTTTAGATATATTAAGAGGAGAGAGAGTTAAAAGAGAAAATAGGCAAAAAGACAAAGAGGGAGTGAAAGTTGAAGCAAATATTTTTATTTAAAGGAATAATGAAAACACTAATCGTAAAAAATTCCCATCATGCACTTCTTCCAGATACCGGCCTTGCAAATGTTTCTCTTTTTTGATCTCTATAATTTGTAAAGACGCAAACCTATCCCACATTTGAAAATGCACAGAACTACTCTGAAGAGACAGAGAGAAATTAAACTGCATTTCCTCAAAACAAATTGTTCAAACACAAGTTCAGAGATGCTTTTCATTCGAATCAACCGCAGTCAGAACTAGATGAAATTATTGCACCCACAATTCTGATGATGCATATTACTGTATCGCCCAATATTTGAAGCCAATTTGACAGACTTGCAAATTGCCCTGACAGTATCATTACACACATATATGCAGTCAAGTGTAGTGTGAGCATCCAGTACCACAGAGGTGGAAATATCCTTATACAGTGAGGAAAATAAGTATTTGAACACCCTGCTATTTTGCAAGTTCTCCCACTTAGAAATCATGGAGGGGTCTGAAATTGTCATCGTAGGTGCATGTCCACTGTGAGAGACATAATCTAAAAAAAAAAAATCCAGAAATCACAATGTATGATTTTTTAACTATTTATTTGTATGATACAGCTGCAAATAAGTATTTGAACACCTGAGAAAATCAATGTTAATATTTTGTACAGTAGCCTTTGTTTGCAATTACAGAGGTCAAACGTTTCCTGTAGTTTTTCACCAGGTTTGCACACACTGCAGGAGGGATTTTTGCCCACTCCTCCACACAGATCTTCTCTAGATCAGTCAGGTTTCTGGGCTGTCGCTGAGAAACACGGAGTTTGAGCTCCCTCCAAAGATTCTCTATTGGGTTTAGGTCTGGAGACTGGCTAGGCCACGCCAGAACCTTGATATGCTTCTTACAGAGCCACTCCTTGGTTATCCTGGCTGTGTGCTTCAGGTCATTGTCATGTTGGAAGACCCAGCCTCGACCCATCTTCAATGCTCTAACTGAGGGAAGGAGGTTGTACCCCAAAATCTCGCAATACATGGCCCCGGTCATCCTCTCCTTAATACAGTGCAGTCGCCCTGTCCCATGTGCAGAAAAACACCCCCAAAGCATGATGCTACCACCCCCATGCTTCACAGTAGGGATGGTGTTCTTGGGATGGTACTCATCATTCTTCTTCCTCCAAACACGTTTAGTGGAATTATGACCAAAAAGTTCTATTTTGGTCTCATCTGACCACATGACTTTCTCCCATGACTCCTCTGGATCATCCAAATGGTCATTGGCAAACTTAAGACGGGCCTTGACATGTGCTGGTTTAAGCAGGGGAACCTTCCGTGCCATGCATGATTTCAAACCATGACGTCTTAGTGTATTACCAACAGTAACCTTGGAAACGGTGGTCCCAGCTCTTTTCAGGTCATTGACCAGCTCCTCCCGTGTAGTTCTGGGCTGATTTCTCACCTTTCTTAGGATCATTGAGACCCCACGAGGTGAGATCTTGCATGGAGCCCCAGTCCGAGGGAGATTGACAGTCATGTTTAGCTTCTTCCATTTTCTAATGATTGCTCCAACAGTGGACCTTTTTTCACCAAGCTGCTTGTGGAGCCCTTTCCAGCCTTGTGGAGGTGTACAATTTTGTCTCTAGTGTCTTTGGACAGCTCTTTGGTCTTGGCCATGTTAGTAGTTGGATTCTTACTGATTGTATGGGGTGGACAGGTGTCTTTATGCAGCTAACGACCTCAAACAGGTGCATCTAATTTAGGATAATAAATGGAGTGGAGGTGGACATTTTAAAGGCAGACTAACAGGTCTTTGAGGGTCAGAATTCTAGCTGATAGACAGGTGTTCAAATACTTATTTGCAGCTGTATCATACAAATAAATAGTTAAAAAATCATATATTGTGATTTCTGGATTTTTTTTTTAGATTATGTCTCTCACAGTGGACATGCACCTACGATGACAATTTCAGACCCCTCCATGATTTCCAAGTGGGAGAACTTGCAAAATAGCAGGGTGTTCAAATACTTATTTTCCTCACTGTAAATGTTATATTATGTATACTATTTTAAGAAATATAATAACAGTTTAAAAAAAAAAGTTTTTAATATATTTTAATATTTTATAGTTTTGATTTTAGTTAACAAAAACAACACTTGTTCATATTATAGATGGACCGATATAAAACTTCTGGTCAGCACTGATAAGCGGATGATTATTTTTTTTATCTGAAGGCCAATAACCAAAAAAAAGGTCAATCTTAAAATTCTATACAATTTAGTCCAAATAAAATCAACTAAAACTTCACTAATTTTTTTAAAACACAACAAGTGAATTTTTGCATCACAACATTATAATGTACAATATGAAAATAGAGATTTTTTTTTTAAACAAACAGTTTGATAAAGATTAGTTCTGATGAGTGATTGTTAGATGACAACAAAGGTAATATAAGTAAAAACAGGAGAATTAAATATCCAGTATCGACCATTAACGAATCTGATAACTGATATGGTCCTGACACATTGCGAATTCTGAATTTCCAAACCGAAGTATTTCCATGGTCATTAACAAAGCGCAAAGTAAGAGAAGATAAATAGTGCAGGTACTGCGGCAACCCAGGATATTGCAGAAGATGAAGGGCCACAAATAGGAGGCACTAGACAACAGATGTCAGTGTGACTGAAGAGGAGAGTACCAGCATTGGACACAGTTTGTCCAAGCATTTGGAATCACCTGAACCATTGTTCTTCCCTCAACAGACAACACAAAAACCTGGCACTGGTCTCTCTGGAAGAACAACAAAAGCCTGCCTGCTATACACCTGCAAAAACATCAAGAGCCTGCTGGTTGAGCCTCCTCAATAAGCGGAGCATCCTCTGGACTTCTACTGGGCTCTGCTTGCATTGCCCTGAGGTTGCTCCTGATTTGGGGAATGACTGAAAGTACGGTAAAAATCAAAGAACACAATCCTAACCGTTGCACTGTGTATTTAAGAGCTCTATCCACACCACTGTGTGCCAGATATGAATTTAGGAGTGCCTCCGAAGGCAGCATTTGTCAGTTTTCGGACGCAGCCCATATCTAAGCAGATGCATATGTAAAATAATGCGATCATCATTCAACATTAAACAGCATATAAATCAAACCTGCATAATGTTGCTAAATGAAATGTCGACCCAGGACAAGCAATAGGATTGTGAAGCTTTGGGGGTGTCGATGAACTCGATCTACTCAATTTCCATCTATGTTTTGATCATCGTTCTGATCCGATCCTATCCGATATGGATGTAATTTTCTCAGTTTTTTTTGCTCAAAATGTTTGTTCTTTTTCATATTCATATTTATTTCATATTTAAGTGATGATAAAAAAGAAAGGCTTTCTTTTGGCATATTGCATGTTCAGATATTCATACAACAAAATATTCTGGCGGGGAATAAATGTGACATTTATTACAATGGGTTTATGTGAAGATTGTTTTAAGTTCACTTAAATTAAAAGTTGTTATATATTTTTAAAACCCATTAAATGTTAAAAGATTATTCAGTTATTCAAATGGCCTTCATTCTGACCTTCATTCATAGTGCTTAGTAAAAAGATGCAATTAAACAAATATTTATAATATACTGTCTTTATGTTGTTTCTACATTATTTTGAAGATTCAATGTGAAAGTTTTACAACAAAAATGTATTAAAAACTTAAATGTTAGATGCGATTTATCACAATTATTTAGTTAATTTTTTTAATCGACTGACAGCACTAGTTATTTTATTTGATTTATTTCAGCTTTATTTCAATTAACAAAATGTTTTGAATAGTTAACAACAATAACCTCTGCTCTAAAGAGGCTAGCAAGAATTAAAAGGGTCAACGCTACTATCATAGGGCTTGTACACAAGTCTAAAGGCATAAATTGTGTGAGAGTGATGAATGAACAGAACGATGGTCACAGGCAAAATTCCACTAGTCATCATTTACTCACCCTCATTTCATTCTAAACACGTATGACTTTCTATCTTGCATGCAGCCTTTTTTTCTGCTGTCACATGGCTTGAGAATGATATAAGAGTCAGCAAATGATGACGAAATGATGCTAATTTTTGAGTGAACTATGCCTTTAAATCAGAAATGATAAAACAAAATTGGAGAGGAGTTCCTGTAGGAGCAACGTATACTGAAGATAGGGGAGAGGACGGGTACATTAGTTTTGACAGGAGCCCCAGCGTACAGAAGACAGAGGAGAGGAAGAGGGCATTAGTTGAGACAGGAGCATTGGCAAACTCCTGATGATGAAAGAGGCTCGAGCTGGAGCGGCTGGCTCCCCAGCGGGAGTCACAACGCCGGGATTAGGGTGTGAACCCAACCAGCTAGAGTCTCCAGAATTACGGGCAGTGAAGCAAACACCAGTACGGTCTGGGGTTTCACAAGATCCCAATCTCATTTTGGCCAAAACGTTTTAGCTCTGGATAGGTGCCTATTTATACAACCTGATGATGCATTTCAATGATTTGATAAACAAGACTAGGTTCTGCTGAATGGAATGTTTGTCGGGATTATGAACGTGCTTTAATCAGAAATACAATTGACCACTCAAAACACACTAGAAATCCCCTATAGCGACCCCTGGTATCCACCCAGGACACCCTTGCAACCACATTGCGATATGCTAAAAACCACGCAGAACACCTTAGCAACCACATAGCAATGCTGTTCTGCACCACAATTTCCTTTAGAAATAAAATCTAGAGAAACACTGTGTTAAAATGTCAGTTAAAACATAACCAAAAATATAAATAAATGTAATAATAATAATAATAAAATAATATGAATAATAATAATGACAACATACACACCCACTACTGTTCAAAGCTTTGGGGTCAATACTTTTTTCATATTATTTTTTATAACATTGTCATCTTTTTTAAAGAAATTAATTATTTTATTCAGCAAGGATGCATTAAATTGACCAAAAGTGACAGTAAAGGTTTTTATAATGATTCAAAAGATTTATATTTCAAATAAATACTTTACATTCATCAAAGAATAAAATGGAAAAAAAATATTAAGCAATAATTTTCAATATTGATAATAATAAGAAATTATTCTTGAGCTGAATGATTTCTGAAGGATCATGTGACACTGAAGACTGGAGTAATAATGCTGAAAATTCAGCTTTGTATCACAGGAATAAATTAAATTTTAAAGTATATTCAAATAGAAAACAGTTATTTTAAATTGTAATAATATTTCACAATTTGACTGTATTTTTGATCAAATACATGCAGCCTTGGTGAGCCACAGAGACTTTGCAAAAATCTTTCCAACCCCAAACTTGTATGTATATTTATATGTACATGTATATATATACACTATACACTATATATATATATATATATATATGTTCAATGAGTTACTGCAGTCTTCTAAGCTTTGCATGAAATGACACCCGAACTGAACTGACATCACAACTCATTGTTTTATTTTCAAGATGACTTGAATCAAGCACATAGATAGGCTTGGATGAAGACCGAAAAATGTTGAAAGATTTCTCACCCGATTTACAAAGTCCTGGTATCCAGGATAGTAGGTGGTGACGATGGAGAATATGTACCAGTCATATTCCTCCATTATGTTAAGCATGACAGAGGCTTGCTGCTCTATAGAGGGACCAAACTGGAAGAACATGGAATGGTCATCCTGCAAGAAATAAAGAAACAAATGCATGAGAAAACAGAAGAATCACATCATAATATGGCATCAGTAGGTTATAGTTATATAACAATTTAACCAAGCTCAAATTCATGTTGTATTCTTCTTGCCATCCATTACAAGCACAAACCGACAAATGAAAATGTAGGTTTCTTAGTATACGTACATTAGTTGGGGACACCTAATATTCAGCAATATTACTGAATTGACTGCATAGAAACTATCATGACACTTGAACTGAGATGGATGATGACATCACTGTTTTCTGCAGAGCTGCTTTATAGCTCAATTGAACTCATTTCACAATTGATGAACTTTACACGGTTATTGAACTAAATCACCACTGAACTGACTTCAACTGAATAATGATACTATTGTCTTTTTTTAGAGCTTTTAGAGAATTTATCATTATTTTCCTGTTTATCACTGTAAAGCTGCTTTGAAACAATCTGTATTGTATTAAGAGCTATTGTGATTTGACATGACTATCTTTTTTCACTACAGTAACCTGCTAAGGTTTGGATAAAGGAAACAAGGATCAGGTTGAAGAAAGTAATGCTGAGAAAGACGGTATAGAAATATGAACCGACCCCAGCAGCACCGCAGTTCGCCAGATCTAACATCTGCTGCATCAAAGCATGTGAACGAGACACTTTGCTCCGTTAATATCTAAATGACCACTTCACTGAAACAAAATGCTCCATCCCAGGCAGTTTAAATGTCCAAATGTCTGTGGAACATTGGCGATAAATGATTTGTATAAATGCATTTCAAATTCTTATAATACGCATGCCAATGAACTCTTCACATCTAATATGCATACGTGTGTGTGTGAGAGAGAGTGTGTGTGTGTGTGTGTGTGTAAGCTGTCAATGGCAAATAAGCCAAAACGTTTTAAAGCTATGCACACATGTACGACAGTGCACATGAATGCATGCACATTGATGTATTGGTCTGTACAGGCCTGTAAATTATTGTTCTGTGTGTGTATTCATGTATGAAGTCGGTCGTGGGCGTTTGCCATGTTAGTCATGCCGCATGGCGAAATCTCACAGTCTCTCGGTCTCTCTCTCTCTCTCTTTCAGGTCTCCATACTCTACTCAACATCAAAGCCACTCCCCTGGGGTCTGAGATGGACTGATCCATTACCTTGATTCGGCTTTAATGAGGTAACAACACTGATGGGGCTGTGGGGAGGGGGGGGGGGGGGGGGGGGGGCTTCGGTTGTTAATGTTACAGCTGTAGTTTAATGTTTTAATGTTGTTTATATATTCTTGTTTTGTAGAGTTAACTAAATGTTTAATATTTGCTTGATTTGCCTGTAATGTGTATGTGTGTCTCTGCTCCTTTCATTTTGTGACTTCTATTCATTTGCGTGCCCCTAATATTAATTTCCTGTCTTAATTCCACCTCTTCTCATTTGGAGTTGATCCCATCAGGAGAGGTGGGTCTCCAATCACGGGGTCGTTAAGAGTTTTAGTTTTAACAAATTAACACTTTTATTAAGACTTAAAAATGAAGACTTTTATAATATTACAAAACAATTTTATTTCAAATAAACGCTGTTCTTTTGAACTTTCTTTTACAGTTTTACCGTTTTCAACATTGATAATAATAATAATAAGTATTTCTTGAGCAGCAAATCTGCATATTAGAATGATTTCTGAAGGATCATGTGACACTGAAGACTGGAGTAATGATGCTGAAAAATTAAGCTTTACATCACAGGAAGAAATTAATGTTTAACTTCTGTCCTTGTCAAATTTCATGTTCATTTCACAACAATACAAAACCACTGATATCTAATTAAGAAAAATAATAATAAAAATTGGGCAAAATATCTGTAAATCTGATCTCTTTTCTCTTTTATTTATTTAATAAATAAATAAATATATACAGTATATATATATATATATATATATATATATATATATAACCCTGTTACTATTATATTTTTAACTATAGTTTGCAACAACATACCAGTATTACATTTGCTTTCTAAGAAGAATTTTCAACTGTACATTTAACACACACAGACACACAAATGTATGATATAGGCTACCATGTGTCAGATTTGTTTTGCGGATCATTCCTCCCTAATCCGATGCTCTACACTTCTGCTCCTCACCCCCTCCCTGTCATCAATCTCCCTTGCTCCGCTCTTCCTCTTCATCCATTCTGAGTCTATTCATCTCAAAATGAGCAATCACAGACACATGCACTCCACATGCAAGTGAATTAACGGACTCCAGTTCCTCTGTTTAGCACAATGGAGTGGCGGACCTAGTCATCCACTATACTCAATACAGCCCTGCGCAGGCAGCAGGGAACTAATCCAGACCTAACATACTCTCCTCTCACTACTTTCCTGCCTTCCTCCTCAAAAATGAAGACTAGTGTCCTGCAGAGGCAGTTTACAAGCAAAGTATCTTCAATATTCGAATGAGAGGCAGTGACATAAAATAAGTTCCCCGCTAACTCTTGACTGCTGGGAGGGGATAACAGCTGAGCTCCTGCCATACACGATACCTCACCAGAACAGCATGTCATTGAGAGAGGAAGGAATGAAAAATCAGATGCGTTTAGGAGAGCATGCAACTAAATTCAAGTGATTCATCAGTTGATCTACCATGATGGATTGGATTGATTGGAAATAAGAGGTAACTGGTAGCCAGAAAGCCAAAGAAAAGAGAGTCCACGGCAGTTCTTAGAAAAGAAATGTTAAAAAGCCTTGATTTTAAATTCTGGTTCTGATTACTCTAATGATTTAGATTCCTTAATGGTTTAAATAACAGTTCTTTTAATACTCCGAATGAATTTTTTTGTGCAAAAGACACTGGCATTATCTATGTAATGATGCAGCGGACGAGGAGGGATCCATTTGCAGCTTTATTTAGAGTGGTCAGACAGGCAGGGTAAAACAACAGCAGACAGAACAACGGAGAGAACACAGAGCAGATCGGGGTCACAGGCAGAAGTCAGGGCAGGCAGCAAAAGGCAAAGTCCAATTAACAATCCGGGTAAAGGCAGGCAGAGAACAATCAGGAGTCAAGATACACAGTCCAAGGTCAATAAACGAGAACAGCAAACACAGGAATAAACGCTCAGAAATTGTACGCCGGGGCAATGCAATACTTCGCAGAGAAGTGGAGTGTGGAAGTGGCTTTTATGTGTGTGTGAATGAGGTGCAGGTGTGTGTGTAATCAGTGCAGTGCAGGTGTATGAAGTAATCAGTCCAGGTAGATGCAGGATGGGAAATGTAGTCTGTGAGTGAATATGATAGTCCGGTGTGGAGTGCCCTCTGGTGGCTCTCAAGGGCACTCCAGCTGGTGACCGTTACAATCTATATTTAAACACCAATACTTAAAATTATTTTCATAAAATTCCACTGACAAACCACAGTGCAAATAACCAGTCTGTAACCCCAGTTAGTGTTAGGGCCCTATCATACACACGGCACAATGCAGCGACGGTGCGACAAGTGTTTTTTGCTAGTTTCAACCAGGCACAGTTATCATTTTGTTTAAATAGCAAATGCATTTGCGCCCATTTGTGCGCCCATGGGCGTGCTGGTCTGAAAACGAGTGTGTTCAGGCGCATTGTTGGCGCATTGCTATTTTGAGGTAACTGAAATAGACTGTGCCATTGACCAACAAAAACCTGGTCTAAAGTCTAAAATCAATCTAAAGAGCGCGTTAGAAATATGCGCATATAGGCGGGTGCACAGCGCGCGTAGGCCTACACTTTGCTTATTAAACACATGCAGCAGCACACAAACATTTTTAAATATGAAAAATTAAAGGAATAAAATATAATTATTATTAAAAGATTATCATTGTGTACATAAAGATATGGTGGAATCCGGCTTGTCCCGTAGATGGCCGGTAGAGCAATTCCGTTTCCTCTCTGGAGACGCGTTCAGTCTTTCCGCTTGCAAATTCCGTCATGTAAATAGCGAATCCGCCGTGGCGCGAGCGCAACTGGCTTTTAAAAGGAATGGGAGATGAGACTCTGGCTGGTATATTGCACGTTATGCCCAAAACACAGCCATTACTCATTAAGAGAATAGGAACAACCCCTTAAAGACCATGCCATTTTCCCGTCGTTAAACTAGAAAAAGTGGATTTGGACACGCCCTAAGTGCACTTGCGCCGTGCGCTTTAGACCATGCGCTTGGATTGTTAAAAATAGATTTTGTTCATTCACGATTACAACTTTACCACTCATACACTTTCATTCTGATATGACGCACCATTAGACACCTGCAGTCTATGCTTGCCATGACACATTCTGAGGAAAGCTCTTTTTCCAGAAATATATTAAATTAAAATTAAGTTTTGTATCAGAAGAAGTATCTTGGACAATCATTTTTCTCTATTCAATACTAATTGAAACTCAACCAGAGAGCACCTTCTGTGATTTTCCCTTGCAGCAAGTAGTGCTCCAAAAATCTATTTCTATTTCTTTACACAGACTCAGAGATAGGCCTGAATAATAAAAATTAGATGAGAAAAAGAACAGACACAGAGAATGAATGTAGAAAGAAAGAAATGAAAAGGAGGAAAGACAGCGAGATAAAATAAGAGTTGAGTGTCCAGAATTCTTAATTTGACTTTACTGTAACTTCTGGGTAAAGTTGATGCACCATTACTTCGGTCGCTAAAGACAGATCCTTTCCTCTACAACTGTATTGACAAGATAGTTTAGATTCACCCCTTCAGAACAGCAGTGGCATTAACAGCTCGTGCTGAGCCTCAGAGACTCGCTCTCCAGAAGGTCACTCGCAGCATTAACAGCCTCCACTGCTGCTGGCTTCTTAAGCCT